>NW_021636416.1:0-49924 GCF_004799145.2 Neltuma alba | reverse complement strand
AGTTTATAGCCCCATTCTTAGGAATCAGATAGTCGTTGAGAAGAAAATCCTCTGAAACTGCATGTGGCAACACAAAATATCCAGGTGGATGCCGCCTTAGTCCCTCCAAAACTACAGCTTTCAGATATGGCAATCTCATCAAATCTTCCTCTCTCACTTTTGTTTCCTTATTATCTCTCTCACCCACCGCATCTCTTATTTCCTTTCCAAGCTTTTGTTGGATTTTGGGTACTTCACCAAATTTGCCAGAATCCATTCTAAGGCCGTCGCTGTTGTATCACTTCCTGCAATCAATATTTCAGAACATATAGAAACAAGTTCATCTTCATTAAGCTTTCTTTTCTCATCTGGTAGCTGCAAATCAAACAGTGTATCCACGTATGAAACCACAGCTTCATTGGCTTTGTTCAAAGTTTCCTCCTTTGCTATCTTTCGCTCTTATTAATGGAATCAAAACATCTTCTTGTTTCTTCCCGATTTGGTACAGTTCTTTCCCAATTTATGAAACCAACATATACGAGTGAGACTTGGCCAGAAATTTAGCTTGTTGAAGCCGTGCAAGTTCAACATTAAACGACGCTGAACATCTTCAATCTCCTCGATTTTTTTGTCGTTTGATCCTTCACCGAAGCACATGGACACCAGTAAAAACAAAACATAGCACGTCGAAGATGGTCAATAACCGTAATGGATTTTCCTGATTCTGAGTCAGATTTGAGGCGATCGAGGAAAGTGGCTACCAACCGGTTACGAGTACCTGAGAAGGATTTGATTCGGGTCGGGTTAAGAAACTCGTGGATGAGTTACGACGGAGCAAGCGCCAAGTGGGACCGTAGAACCCAGAGCTGATGTTATGTTGGTTACTGTTGAAGATCTTACTGGTGGCGAGGGTGTTTGGGGCGGTCGGAGAAGACGGCGGCGTTCTGAATAAGGGCTTGGTGGGCGAGAGATCGATTGGAGATGATATAGCAGAACGAGAACCGACTTGGAGAGAGATGATGGGGGCCATATTTGGCATGAAGATTTCGAAGAATGGGTTCAAGTTCTGAGAATGGTTTGCGCCAAAACCGAAGAGAACCGATGAGAGGAACACGAGGAGGGCCGGGGGGAGAGGAGGGGAGTGAGAGGGAAAGAGAAAATTGAAGAAAACTCTGAGGACAAGACAGAGACAGAGGGAGAAGACGACGATGACCAAAACTACCTCCATGATCGAGAAGGGAGAAGAACTCGTGAAATTTTGAGAGAAAATATAGAGGGAAAAGTCAGAACAGTGGTGGATTGAAAGTCGATGATTTTCAGATAACGTTTGGACAGCCGACGGCCGACTATTATATTGATTCGAAAGGTCAGTGTTTTGTTTTTTGTTGTTCTCAATTCCTTTTCGTTGAGATCTGAGATGCTCCGATCGTTGAAAGGACCATGAATTGTCTGTGATATGGTATCGGACTGGCTCAGCTTCAAAGCAAGTTAATTACGGCGGCAAATGTCGTACGTGTTCATTTGGGTCCAGCATGCGTAGATTGCTAATTTATTAAAATTTTTACTTTATTTTGCCTTTTCAACCTTGCATGATTCGATATTAATATTGTTATGTTAAATTGTTTTTCAACGTTCTCAAATCAGAGATCCGATGCTTAGTCATATATCACTTTTCTTTTTTGGTAGTAAGAAGTTTAGGTGAGTTGGGTCCCGAGAGCTCATCAAAATTAGGGCATGCTTCCAGGCTCAGAAAGCGCTTATAGAGGTACTTACAGATCGTCTACCAACAAGATCAACGTATCGGTAGTGGGATTTAAACTCACGACCTTGTAGATTATGAGCCGACTCTTTAACAACTGGACTAACTTTTATTCGTTAGTTATATATCACTTTAATTCGTATTTGTTATTTATAAAAAAAAGATTTTTCCTTTTTATTTCTTATTAGTATTCTTTTTAATACTTTATTCTCAATTTTATCCTTATTAATTATAGTAAAAGTGAAGAGAGAGTGAATGGGTAAAATAAAAGTATATTAGTATTTAATACTCTCCATGATAAGGGTAAAAGTAGAAGATTCAATCTATTTGATAATATTATTGGCATGTGAAAAACTACTACAAATGACAAATAATAAGAACCAGGGTAGTATAAGCTTTTTGTAATTTTTATGCTATTATTTTTTAATGTCTATATATATATCATATTATTGACTATTATATGAAAACATCATTTACAATATAAGTGGATTCGTAAATTTTAAAAAATCTCAATAGAAGAGAAAATATTTTCTAAGAAAACGTTTGTCATCAGGTAAATATTCTTCTATCATAATAAATTATTGAATATGAGATCCAATAACTGCCAACCAAATTTGGACAAAATTTGTCATCATATTAAAGAAAAATGAGTCCTTAAGCGAGATTTTTAATTTTGCAATAAATCCAGAAATCTAGTTGTCATACTGCGCAAGTTTAAACTTTTTTTTTTTTTTGAGTGAAAGACGCAAGTTTAAATTTTAACTTTTAAATTAAGTAACGATGATTAACGTCATGAGCTACCACTACTCCACTAGGTTCCTTTTGTTGACTGAGAGGCCGCTGCTCCAATTTGCTAGCACTGCTCAAATATGCTTTTTTTTTTTTCCGTCTGCAACAAAAACAAATATAATTCTTTTTATAGGAATAAACAAGTATATATCAGAAAATTACAAACCAGAAAATAATACTCTTCCACTTCTAAATATAAAACTCATTTTGTAGTGTAAATAATTTATAAAATGAGTCTTATATTTAAAACCGGGAGAGTAATATAATTATGTGTATCATGTGGTGGGATTGGCAAGATCTTATTAAAGCTGAAGAAGCTGGAAACAACCATCTTAGTAATTACTCAGAAATTTTCTGGTAGCTAGATACCAAACTGAGTAAATTTATTTAACACTATACGCTAGTTGTAAGTCATATGACAAACCTCATGCTAAACACAATCAAATGTCCTAAAACTTTGATAATGATACTTGTCTGTGCAGGGTTAAAACCTTGGAGATATCTGAACTTGTAATGGAGTCTTCATTACCACAGTGAATTCTTGTTTCTCAGATAAATCTACATCACCATCATCACTATTTGAGACCTTCCACTGAAAATTCCAAACCAGATTAGCCACAAAGTACTCCAAATGAAACATGGCCAGATTATAAGCCGGGCACATCCTTCTCCCAGCTCCAAACGGCATCATCTTTATCTCTTTGCTTCCTGTAATATCAAATGTTTCATAATTATTCTCACTATTCAAGAATCTCTCTGGCCTGAACTCCATTGGATTCTCCCACACCTTTGGGTCCCTTCCCATCTCTGCTAACAAAACGTTTATAATTCCATTTTTAGGTATTAAATAATCATTCAACACTACATCCTCTGTTACTGCATGTGGGATCACAAAATGTGTGGGTGGATGGCGCCTTAGTCCCTCCAAAATCACAGCTTTAAGATATGATAATTTGTTCAGATCCTCCTCTTTCAATTCCTTCTCCTTTCTTTCACCGATCACATCTCTCATTTCCTCCACAAGCCTCTCTTGTATATGTGGATGCTTCACCAGATTTGCCATAATCCAATGCAATGTCGTCGCCGTTGTATCTATCCCGGCACTTAGAAACTCAGAACTTATGGCTACGATTTCAGATTCTTCAAGCTCACGTTTCTCCAGAGGCCACTCCAATTCCAGCAAAGTATCAACGTAAGGCACAGCAAGTTCCTCTGAGCTTTTCACTCTGTTCATTCTCTCTTCTTTGGCTTTCTTCCTCGCTCTGATCAGTGGGATGAAAAGATTTTCCCGTTCCTTCTTAGTCTGCAACATTTCCTGCCACCTCTTGAAAAACAGTATGCTGGTTAGTCTTGGCCAGAAATCCAGCACCCTGAATCTGTTAAAGCTCATAATTACACGGCGTTGAACATCGTCGATATCTTTGATTTGTTCCTCATCTAGCTTTTCACCGAAGCACATGAAACCCATCAAGCAGAACATAGTGTATTGAAGATGGTCAATCAACTTGATAGAATTGCTTGATCCAGCATCAGACTTGAGCCGATTGATAAGAATGTCCAGGACCCATTTACGAGAACCTGAAAAGGATTTAATCCGGGTCGGATGAAGCATCTCGGAGGTGAGGTTGCGGCGGAGGGCGCGCCATGTGGGGCCGTAGAAGGCGGTGTTAATGTCATGCTGAACACAACTGAAAAACTTAGTAGCGATAACTGGCTCAGGGCGGTCGGAGAAAATGGCGCCGTTTTGAACAAGGGCTTGGTGGGCGAGAGAATGATCAGCGATATATATAAGTGGACGAGACTTAACAGGAAGAGTGAAGATGGGACCGTATTTGGCACGAAGATCTCGGAGTAAAGATTCAATTTCTAAGATTGGTCTGCGAAGAAAAAGAAGATTGGTGATGATGGGAATACGAGGAGGGCCAGGTGGTAGCAGAAGAGTGGGGCGAGAGGAAGAAAGAAGATTGAAGAAAGGTCGAATGGTTAGGCAGAGACAGAGAGAGACGAGGAGGACGAACCAGACTTCCATGGTTAGGAATGAAGAAGGTGATGGACGAGTAATGAAGTGGGAAAACCTCAGCGAGATGCCGGAAATTTAAAGGGAGGAACATAATTAGTGACGTTATCTAGAGAGGTTGGAACACAGAACAAGCTAGTCCAACTTTGAATCTTTACGTGACCTCCAAGCTATCGATTAAATAAATTACTTGTTTCTCCAAAGAATTTTCTCTTAGGGGTGTTTGAATGAAACTAAACTATAATTTAGAGAATAGTTTCTGAAGAATTGATTCGAATAGATTTTGTGAAGAAATAATTTTAATAAAGTGAAAGTGTTTGGATAGTTGTTATCAGAAACACTTTTTATATGTATTAGTTACTAAAAAAGCACAAATTAATATGATAATTACATAAAAAATAGATTTTATAATATATTTTAATTTGAAAGAATAAAATTGTTAATAATATTTTTTACCAACATAATTAATGACATATAAGATAATGTAATTAATAAATAATTAATATTTGTGTATATATATTTATAAAATATAAAATTAAATATGCTTATAAAAAATAATTGAGGGGTATTAAAGTCATATTATCATTGAGATATACTCTGACAGGCATAATCATACTCTCCAATTTGAGTCAGAAGCAGAATGAATTCATTTTTTTTGAAACCATCCAAAATCATGGTTTTGAATCTAAAACTATGATTTTAACCCCAAACCATAGTTTATCAATTTTACCTCCTGTTTGACAACTTTTTTTTCCTAAATCATGGTTTGGGATGTTACCCAAACTTAAGAGAAATCACAGGCAAGGACCTCCCTAGCACTATATTCGCATGGGAGAGTTCCTAATTTGAGAGAGTTTTATTATTTGAGCTTTACGACTAAATTTCTGTATATAATTTACATTTCCAACTAAACACCAAGCTTCTATAGTGTCAGCCAGCATACTAATTTTTTTTTCCCCCCCAACTCAGGATCTTGGGTGCAAATATGTTTTCACCATGGTTCCTGAATGTGATTTTCCTTTCACAGCTAGTATCTCTACCTTATGTGCTCAGCCCTATTTATATTTAATACTCATCTGTTCTTTAATACAAGACCTATTTAATTAATCTGATCAGATTAAAAAAGTCAGATAAGTTAGTTAATTGTAAGAAATATGATATGTTTTTTTTCTAAAATATCATAATCATCTTTTTTAATATCCTACTACTCTCTCTTACTTGATTATCATTAAAAAAGTATCAATAGGAGTAATTTAAAAAAAAAAGATACATATAAGAAATAGGTCTTATATTTAGAACCAAGATCAGCTCAACAATTAAGTTATATATTAAGGACTAGAGGAGTATTCGCAAAACGTCTCAACTTTTCTTGATTAATTTTGTGTTTTTCTCTCATTTTTCGCTTATCATAATACTCAATATGTTTAGGCTAAATGATATATTGGATATTTTAACTTTGTATAATATTTTAATTTGGTCCTTTTATTTTTAAAAGTATATTTTTGTTAATTTATCTCTAAAATCATTAGGTCTAAATAATGCTTTTTTGTAACAATTATAATTGTTTTGAGAATTAAACTTAATATGTTGGTATTTAAGAATATTTTATTAAATATAATATCTCAATACTATCATTTCTTGTTAACAATTTTAGGGTTAGAAAATTAAAAGTATACTTTCTAAAATAAAAAAAACTAAACTGAAACATTGTACAAACTTAAACGACTAAATGCATATTTTACCGATATATTTATTATATCATTTTCTGAAGTATTATTCATTTTATTTTTATAATTTCCTTATACTTTATCTCTCCTAAATTTAAGAAAAACTTAAAATTTTTGTATATTTTTCTTCTTTAACTAATTTGAACTTACTTTTTGATCGATTCACGTCTTAAATCTCTCCCCTAAAAAGAGACACAGCGGGTGTCTATTTTTATTCAACTTTTTTAAGGTGGCGCATTAAATAATAACGCATCTAGAGGAATATGCACTAGCAGTTTACCACTTCATTCAATTTCAGCAAACAATAATATAATTATAAACCGAGTCACAACAAGTTAGAAAAGTTCTAGAAGATCATCACACAATTGATAAAATAAAAATAAATTAAAATAAAGTTATAGAAATAAAACTACAACACAAAATTTGGGGGTCAAGCATTAGGAAAATAGGACCACGGAAGGAGTTTAATAGTTGAAGAGGACTAATATACTTTCTAAATTTTTTTTTGTAGGAACTTAGAATGAAATTCAAAATAAATTTGCATGAAAAAAATGACCAAAATATCATTGTTTATTAAAAAAAAATCTATAACAAGGCCAAAAATTTTTTTTTTTTAAAAAATCTATCCTCAACTGGTTTTGCTGGTGGCCAGACCATCGGCGTTGGCCGCCAAAGCCCTGTAACTGGTTGCTCAGTGTGGTTATGGGATTTGAACGCGCACTAAAAGAATATTAAACTACTAGCACTAAGTCACCAATGTTTCTTTAATCATACAATGCAAAATTTTATATGCTAAAAATTTAATTTTAATTTTCAAATCGTTTACTTTTCAAATGCTTAAATCATCAACGTATTATTTCATTAATGTTTGTCTGTTAAATTATTAAGGAAAACTTATCCAAAAGGTTCTAGATTATAAACTTGTCTATTAAGGTCAAATTTACTACCTCCGCTCCGGAGGTAGCACTTTTCAATTTATTAAAAGAAACTTATCAATTAAGTTCAATTTTTTTAATATAATACAATTAAATGTATTTATGCGAATAAATATGTTAATGTTACGCTCAAATCTATCATCCCATTTAAGCGTGGCAGGTGGTGTTGTTGTTGAGACAACTACTTGTTAACAGATCTCTTAATTAATATTATAGAGAGTATTTGTCACAAGGTTAATTAATATTATAGAGAGTAAACTTGTTTTTTTTTAAATTAAAATTTACTTGTTAAGTTATTAATCTACATTACATGTATGCATATAATTTTATAATAGAGTTCAATGCATCACAATTCAAAACTACACCAATAAATTATTGGTTGATATGGTAACTGTCTCACCCCATCAAGAAGAAAATACAAGTTTGAATCTTATGAAACGCACTTATTGGAAAACTTTAACTGTAACACTCCTTGTTCGATAAAAATTATTCTCAAATTCAAAGTGATGAGACTTTAAGTTTATAGTTAAAAAAAAAGTTCAAAGTTACAGAAATTTACATTTGAAAATCCCGTCTCTTCAATGAAGAAAAACGCAAAATCGCAGGAAGAATGAAGGGGAAAGTTGCAGCTGAAAATGAGTAGAGAAGAAGAAATAAACCTAATATTTTTTTTGATAACATTATGTTACTCCTCCCTTTTTTTTTGGATGAAAATTAATCCTCCTTTTTAGTGTCGGCAAAATCCCCTAGACCTAATATTTTAATATAAAAAAACTTTTTAACATCATAAAATAAAAAAATTCCTCAAATCCTCTAAACCTAATATTTTAATATTAAAAAAATAAAATTCTCCTTACTTTTAAACATCGTAATTCCTATTTACATAAATTTATCAATAATAATAATAATAGAATTTTATGATAACAATCGATTTCAAGTCCAATCAATTGCCGTCATTGATCATTAGTAATTTGTTTTAAAAATTTGCACAAAATAAGATAATATTCAATGCATATTAAAAGGATAATTTATCAATTAAATCCCATAAAGTGTAAAATGGCTTATAAAATAAAATGAAGCTAATTAATCTCAATTAGCCCCAATTCATTAATTAAAAAACCAAGCAAAAAGGAAATGAAAACATATAAAAATATGATTTACTAAATATTATTAAAATATTTATAAAAAATTTGTATCATTTAAAAGTCAGAAGAGTACATTTAAACACTGTCCAAGTTTGCATGAAAGATAAGGATCATGGTCTACTCAGTTTATATTAATATGGTCATGTGCTGCCATCAAAAATTGGCAAGATTTTGGTACAGGCAAAGGAGCTCGAAACAACCATCTTAATTCTCAGAAATTTTCTGAATTCGTAAATTTATTAAGATGAGAAAGTGACACTAACAGGTTCTTAATATGCAAAGTATATGTAACTATAAACTTAATTGTACGGTAATATTTACAAAACCTCATGCTATGTATATATATACAAACTTTCCCAGAAGTGGGGTCAACTTTCTTGCGAAACTTTGAAATTCCTCGTCCAGGTTCAAGTTCTTGGAGATATGTGAACTTGTAATGGATTCTTCATCATCACAGTGAACACCTGTTTCTCAGATAAGTCAACATCACCATTTGAAACCTTCCACTCAAAATTCCAAACCAGATTGGCCACAAAGTACTCCAAATGAAACATTGCCAAATTATAGCCCGGACAGATTCTTCTCCCTGCTCCAAAGGGTATCATCTTTATCTCTTTGCTTCCCGTAATATCAAACACTTCATCTCCATCCTTCTCCATGCTCAAGAATCTCTCTGGCTTAAATTCCATTGGATTCTCCCACACCGTTGGGTCCCATCCCATCTCTGCAACTAAGAAATTTATAGTTCCATTTTTGGGTATCAAGAAACCATTCAATACCACATCCTCTTTCACTGCATGTGGCAGAACAAAATGTGCGGGTGGGTGACGCCTTAGTCCCTCCAAAATCACAGCTTTAAGATAAGGTAATTTGTTCAGATCCTCCTCTTTTACTTCCTTCTCCTTTCTATCTCCCATCACACCTCTAATTTCCTCCACAAGCCTCTCTTGTATATGTGGGTATTTCACTAAATTTGCCATAATCCATTGCAGCGCCGTAGCTGTTGTATCTGTACCTGCATTTATGAACTCTGAACTTACAGAAACAATTTCAGATTCTTCCAGGTTACGCTTCTCCTCTGGCCACTCCAAATCCAGCAAAGTATCCACGTAAGGCACAATAATTCGATCTGAGTTATCACTGTCCTCTGCAGCTCTGGTTAATCTCTCTTCCTTGGCTTTCTTCCTCGCTCTGATCAGTGGAATCAGAACACTTTCCTGTTCTTTCCGAGTCTGGAACAATTCCTGCCACCGCTTGCGGAACAATATGCGAGTGATTCTTGGCCAGAAATTCAGCACCCTGAATCTGTTGAAGCTCAAAAGCACAAGTCGTTGAACATGCTCGATATCGTTAATTTGCTTCTCGTTTAACTTTTCACCGAAGCACATGAACACCAGCAAACAGAACATAGCGTATTGAAGATGGTCAATCACCTTAATAGAATTGGTCGATTCAGAATCAGATTTGAGTCGATTAATAAGCACTTCCAAAACCCATTTACGCGAACCTGAAAAGGATTTAATCCGGTTCGGGTGAAGCATCTCGGAGGTGAGGTTGCGGCGGAGGACGCGCCATGTGGGGCCGTAGAAGGCGGAGCTAATGTCATGTTGCTCGCAGTTAAAAACCTTACTGGTGGGAAGAGCCTTGGGACGGTCAGAGAAAACAGCACCGTTTTGAACGAGGGCTTGGTGGGCGATAGATCGATCAGCTACAAATATAAGCGGACGAGACCTAACAGGAAGAGCGAAGATGGGACCGTATTTGGCACGAAGATTTCGGAGTAACGCTTCGACTTCTAAGAACGATCTGCGCAGAAAAAGAATATTGCTAATGATGGGAATACGAGGAGGACCAGGTGGTAGAGGGGTGGGGCGAGAGGGAGAAAGAAGATTGAAGAAGGCTCGGATGGCAAAGCAGAAACAGACAGAGACGAGGACGATGAACCAGACCTCCATGATTATGGTCAAGAATCAAAGAGGAAGAAGATAAAGTAGTAATGAGTAAAAATGAATAGGTATGCTAAAAAGCATTGGAAATTTAAAGGGATGATCGGGCTAAAGAATTACAGAGAGAAGATAATTGATCCGGAGGGATTGGATTGGACACGGCACATGATAGTTTGACTTTGGCCCTTTCCTGTTTCGTGGTGTCCAAGATGCCGATTATTATGTGACTGATGTTTTGTTTTGTAGTTCACTGATTTTCTCTCACGTGACTCAATAAAGATTGGAACTTTACGAAAAGTCAAAAACTTTTTGGTGAGGCACTCGGAGAAAAAGGAAAATTATTTATACTCTTTGGACATTTCCGAAGGTGGAGCTTAATGTTTGGGAATTCTTAAAAATACTTCTAAGAAGCATTTTTAAGAAGTATTTTTTTATAAAACGAAATAAATTTTTTTATATATTTATTTTATAAATCGTAAAAGTATTTTTAAAACTATAGTTTGGTTTATATCTAAACACTCTTTAAATAAAGGATGCTACCTGTAAAAAATGAAGTCTGAATAAAGGATGCCAAAAGCCCAAGACTGAAATATTTGTACATGAACCAAGTTCCTAGTTGGGGGAACAAATATTCAGCTGGAATGAAAGTAGAATGAACTCTTTTGGAAAATGGATTTGGTACATCCTTTTTTAGAGCAATGCGTCACTTGCAATATCTTTTTCAAATTTATCTGTAAATAGATGTGGAAGGTAGAAAATGATGTGTATATATAATGTGTTAATTAATAATAAATTAACAGTTAAACATGACTGAATTAACTTGCTAAAAATGAGTGATGGTGAGATATTTTAAGTGGAATTATTGTTATATCTTTAAAATGCCCATGTAAAATAGTATCTGTTACTATTAGCCAAAGAAAGGAAACAATTTGGTCTCTATAAGAAGTAAGACTTTAGAATTTACAAGTTACTTTCTAAAATTTCAGAATTCTTCCTTTGTAATTTTTATCTCAAAAATAAAATGTAAAATTTTTCCTTTTTCCCATTCTGTTCTGTGATGATTTATACGTTCCATTTTAGAATTAATAAATCAAAATCTAAAATTTACGATTAAACATCTATTTCTTTCTTAGATAGCAGGAAACTAAAAGAACATTTTTAACATTTTTGTCATTTCTTATATTTCAGATATGATAGCCATGTTAATTGGATGTAATTTATCAAATTTGTAATCTATACATTTCATACGTGTGTGTGTGTGTGTGTGTGTGGTACCCAAACTCTTATCTCAGAGTAATGAAAGTCACATACTATGTACTGCTAAAAATTGGTGTGAGGTTTTGACCAAGGCTAGCAATATAATCTTAATCGTTTCTTGCGATAAAAACATCATTGCTCTGTTTGCTCTGTCTATAATGGAATGCAACATAATATGAGATAACATCAAACTGTGCCCATTCATTCATTAAAAAGAACCTAATAACTGTGCATATGTCGCATTCATAGATGAATGTATCTCATCCCTTGATCTACAGGAAGAAATTGCTACCAAATTTGATATTCACACAAACTCCACAAGCTACTTGCTTTATGAAGTTCACGTAAAAGCCACAAACTTGGGAACAATATCCATATAAGTCACCTACATGGACCATTAATTCAGTGTCAGTATAAAGGATGAATCTGATGTGTTCCTCTTACATGTCTAGATCTAAAACCTCGGCCACAAACGAACTTGTAATGGATGTTTCATTACTGTTGTGAATTCTTCTTTCTCTGACAAATCAACATCGTCACAAGCTTTCCATTCAAAATTCGATACAAGATTGGCCACATAGTATTCCAAATGAAGCAGTGCCAATAGGTAACCTGGACACATTCTTCTTCCTACACCAAAAGGCATCATCTTTATCTCTTTGCTTCCTGTGATATCAAATGTTTCCCCCTCATTTTTCTCAGTGCTCAGGAATCTCTCAGGCCTGAACTCCATTGGATTCTCCCACACCTTTGGGTCCCACCCCATCTCTGCCACCATAAAATTTAAAGATCCGTTCTTGGGCACCAAGTAATTATTGAAGACCAGGTCCTTTGACACTGCATGTGGCAACACAAAATGTGAAGGTGGGTGGCGTCTTAGTCCCTCCAAGATCACTGCTTTAAGATACGGCATTTTGCTCAGATCTTCTTCTTTCACTTCCTCGTGCTCTCTCTCACCCAATACATCTCTTATTTCATCCACAAGCTTTTGTTGAATATGAGGGTACTTCACTAAACATGCCAAAGTCCATTGTAGTGCGGTAGATGTTGCATCTGTTCCTGCATTTAGAAACTCTGAACATATGGAAACCATTTCACCTTCACTTAGCTTTCTTTTCTCCCCATGCCATTCCAAATCCAACAAAGTATCCACATATGACACTATATTTTCATCTGTCTCATTATTATCATCATTGTCGTTATCATCATCGTCATCAGCTTGTTCTTGGTTTAATCTCTCTTCCTTCAGTTTCTTCCTTGCTCTTATCAGTGGAATCAAAACATCTTTTTGCTCCTGCTTAATCTGCAAGAACTTCTTCCACTTGTTGCGGAGCAACACTCGAGTAATTGCTGGCCAGAAATTTAACATTTTGAATCTCTTAAGACTCAAAAGTATATTCCTTTGAACGCGTTCTATGTCTTTGATTTGCTTGTCGTCTAATTTGTCACCGAAGCATAAGAACACGAGCAAGCAGAACATAGCATATTGGATATGGTCTTTCACTCTAACGGGATTGCTGGATTTTGAGTCATCTTTTAGTCGAGTCACTAGCAAATCTAAAACCCATTTACGGATGCTCGAGAACGATCTGATTCTAGCCGGGTGAAGCATCTCGGAGGCGAGGTTGCGACGGAGGAGGCGCCATATGGGGCCGTAGGAGGCAGAGATAATGTTGTGTTGGTCGCTGTTGAGGATCTGCTCGGTGGCGAGGGCCTTGGGACGATCGGAGAAGACGAGGCCGTTTTGAATGAGGGCTTGGTGGGCCATAGACCGATCGGCGATGAATATAGCAGGACGAGAGCCGATCGGGAGAGTGACGATGGGTCCATATTTGGCATGAAGCTTTCGAAGAATGGGTTCGAGTTCGCTGAGTGATCTGCTCAGCCATATGAGATTGCCGATGATGGGGACCCGGAAAGGACCAGGAGGGAGAAGAGAGGAAGAAGATGAAGAAGGAGGAGGAGGAGAGACAAGATTCAAGAGACCTCTAATGGAAAAACAGAGACAGATTGTGGCAAAGACGATCAACCACAACCCCATGATTATGGTTGGGAGAGCATGAACCAGTAAAAAGCTTTGGCTTTAGCCCTTAATCGGAGAAATCTTGGACCAAGCTTTGTACCACGTTTGTGCAAAGATAAATATAGCAAAGTCTCATATGTGGTCGTGGCTTACAGTGCCAACACACTTCAACGAAGACAATTTCTTGTGCTGCTTAGTTAACAAAATGCAAAAATGGACCCATAATTACATTAAAGTGATAATGAAAATTTTATATCACATAGGAGAGGAAGGTGATGTTGAACTAGTATATATATGTATAATCTCTCATACACATATTATATATGTGGGATTGTATATCCTCTGTTTTTTCCTACACAGATAATAAGCCATAGCTGAAATAAGGCTTCAAACGACACCGCTAAAAGTAAGCACAGACAGATTTGCTACTACTTCCGGTTTTAATTATAAGACTAATTACAAGTTCTTATAATTTGGACCGGAGGTAGTGTTCAATATGGAAACTGAATCTGAAGAAACCAAAAAGCCACTATCTTGGGCCTAGTCTTATAGTACATGTGCCACAAAATGATGTCTCTATGTGAATAAAAGCACGGAGATCATGTTCCCAGACTTCATCACCTCCATAACACACACAGCCATATAATCACCTCTATAACACAGAAAGCCATAACTTGATTGATCTCAAGCCCTAGGAGATACAGAGACTTGTAATGGATTTTCCATCACTACAGTGAATTCTTCTTTCTCTGTCAGATCAACTTCGGCTCCATTTGAAGTTCTCCATTCAAAAGTCCAGATCAAATTGGCCACAAAATATTCCAAAAGCAGCATAGCTAGATTATAGCCAGGACACATTCTTCTTCCTACCCCAAATGGCATCATCTTTATCTCTTTCTTCCCCGTGATATCGAATGCTTCTCCATTTTTCTCACTGTTCAAGAATCTCTCCGGCTTGAACTCCATAGGACTCTCCCACACATTAGGGTCCCAACCCATCTCTGCCACCATGAAGTTGACAGTCCCATTTTTAGGCACCAAATAATTGTTGAACACTACATCTTCTGATACTGCATGAGGCAACACAAAATGTGCAGGAGGGTGACGCCTTAAGCCTTCCAAGACCACAGCTTTCAGATATGGCAATTTACTCAAGTCTTCCTCTTTCACTTCCTTTTCCTCTCTATCTCTCATCACCTCTCTGATTTCTTCCACAACCCTCTGTTGAACATGTGAGTATTTCACCAGATTCGCCATAATCCATTGCAGTGCTGTGGATGTTGTATCCGTTCCTGCATTTATAAACTCAGAACACAAAGACACTATCTCACCTTCATCAAGCTTGCGCTTCTCCTCAGGCCACTGTAAATCCAACAAGGTATCCACATATGGCACTATAACTTCAGCATCTGGTTTATTAATGTTTTCCTCCTTGGCTTTCTTTCTCGCTCTGATCAGTGGAACCAGAACATCTTCCTGTTCCTTCCGAATTTGCAGCAATTCTTCCCAACGCTTATGCAACAATATCTTGGTGAGTCTCGGCCAGAAGTTAAGCACGGAGAATCTGTCAAAATTCAGAAGATAACGCCTCTGAACATACTCTATATCGTTAATCTGCTTATCATCTAGCTTCTCACCGAAACACATGAAGACTAGTAAGCAGAACATAGCATATTGAAGATGATCAATGACCTTGATGGACTTTCCTGATTCTGAATCAGACCTGAGGCGGTTGAGAAGCGCGTGCAAGACCCACTTCCTGGTGCCCGAGAAGGATTGGATCCGAGAGGCGTGGAGCATCTCGGAGGCAAGATTCCGGCGGAGGAGGCGCCATGTGGGGCCGTAGAAGGCAGAGGTAACGCTGCGTTGATTACTGTTGGTGACCTTACTGGTGGCGAGAGACTTGGGGCGGTCGGAGAAGACGGCGCCGTTTTGGATCAAGGCTTTGTGGGCGAGGGATCTATCAGAGATAAACACAGAAGGACGAGAGCCTATAGGGAGAGTGACGATGGGACCATGCTTGGCGTGAAGGCTTCGGAGAATGGGTTGGAGTTCGGTGAATGATCGGCGAAGCCAGACAACAGAGCCGATGATGGGAACACGAAGGGGACCAGGTGGGAGAGGAGGATGGCGGGAAGTCTTGGAATGTAAGGAAAAGAGAAGTGTGATCAAGAGGCAGAGAGAAACAGAGAGGAGGACGATGAAGATGAACCAGACCTCCATGATTGATTACCGGGAAGCTCCACCAAGAGTTGATATCTTTGAAGACATTTGTCTGGTGGTTAGACCTTTTATATCAGTCCGTTGACGTTGAGTGCATAATTTCTCTGCGTCCTGGTCATTTTGGCCAGCGTTTCTCATTCTATTAGTCATTTTTTATTACTGGAATTTTGCACAAGCACTTTGATTTTACGTAAAATTTTAATTTAGTCTCATCACTTTTTCAATCTTTTAAACTTAAAACCGTTAATTAAAAAATAATGATACTAAAATTTTAAATATTAATAAAATATTAATTTTAATTTTAAAAAAATGCGTTCAAATTGTCATTTAGCACTGATAATTTTAGCATCAAATGACTAAAAACATACTTTTTAAAATTAAAAAATAAAAATAAAATATTATATATAATTAAAAAATCAAATGTATACTTGAATTCACTTATTATTTTTTATGAGTTAGATAATTAATTAATGAAGAATTTGATGTAAATATTTTCCTTTTAAACTATATGAGTCAATTCTTTGAAATACTCTCATAATCATTTATATTGAAAATAATTTTATTGGAAAAATTCATTTTATACTCATAATTAATAGTAGACCAATATTTTTTAAAAAAATTATCAAATTTTAGATTTATAATCAAAATAAATAATCTTATTAGCACTTATATTTAAAATTAAAGGAAGTATAATATTTTAAAAAAAAAGAAATTACATTTATTAAATTGTTGTATAGTGGGAGAGTGGAAGTATTAAAATTAGTGAGAGAAAGCGTCAGAAGTTTGAGTTTTCTTCCAAGTCGGGGCAGTGGGATGGGAAATGAATATGAGTATGACTCTTGTTTTGTCTCTTTCCTTGGGAAAGGGGCAACCGTGGCTGCGCAATGGCATGGTCGTAAACGTAATTATCAATTGTTTCATCATTCCATTAAAATTATAATAACAAGTAAATTCATTAATTTTTTAATAAATCATATACCTATTTAATTTTTATTAAAATAAATATAACAGTTAGTTATAATTGTTTTTGTGCATTACATGTAACAAATAATGAGCATGTAAACAGGATTTTAATACATTAATGTGGCGTGTATAAGATTTCATGAAAAATACAAATGGATATGGAATATAAATATAAAATTTGAAGAAATTAATTAACTACTCGTATAATTTAAATATATCTGCTTCATTCCACGTGGATGAGTCGGGTCAAAGACTCAAAGTTCAGTTTTATCTAGAACTCTATCAGGGCCCCATTCAGCTTCATCAATTGATAAAGAATGAATAAAATGACATTAAGAAATAGGGAGAATTATTATAATATAGCAGCCTATAATAATAAATTTTAAAATAATAAATCATAACTACTCGCTTGTCATTAGAGTTTATTGATAATTTTTTCCACACCTCGTTACAATTCTCCTTAACATGTATTTTGGTCAATAATCACAAGGGAAAAGGTAAAATCAGACCAATAATGTTTCTAGAACATTTGAAAGCAAGAAAAATCACGCAAATAATTTTTTTTGGAAATTAGTAGTGTAAAATATAATAAGAGTACTGGCAAAAAGAGAAAAAAAAAAAAGATACTACCTCTAATTTTAATTATAAAACCCCATTTATAACTTACAAATAAGGTTTTATAATTAAGATTGGAGGTAATATAATAAGAGTAACACTAACATGGAGGCCTGACCCGGTGGAAGCTTCAACTGAAATAAAATAAATATCCCTGAAATACCACCATTTCCTTGCATTTCTCCCTCCTGACTCCTCCAAGTCAACTTTCTTGTTATCCACAAATTAAATTAAATTATGAGTAAAACCAAAAAAAAAAAAAAAGAAATCTGGATGGATTTTTTTAACTCTTTATTGTATATTCTATTAATGACTTGTACGAATGAAAAACGTTTAAATTCATGAGGAGGAAAATCAAAATGATTCTGCCTTGTTGCAGTCAGTGGAAGTTAGAGCTTTAATTTGTAAAAAGCATTATCTGTATTCTGTGTATGTGTTCTTTTACAATACAACAGTCTTGTCCATGCCTCCAAGGTTCAATCTCTTAATTATATGTTCGATCTTATTGCTATGTCTCACAATTTGATCTCACTCAATGGAGGCCTCTATATTGTGCGACTTCTATTTATGGTGCCCTCCCTCCCTCAGAGTTTGGATACAACATAATGGAAGACCGTTGGTTGTCTCGCTACTTTACTTGGCGAACTGTTTTAGGGATGGCTCCAAGCATCTTTTGTTGATAATGCTATTTTAGTTTATGATTTACAAAATAAATATGTCAGAAGGGTTTTAACATGGTATTCCCTCCATCCCTTATTATAAGATCTTTTTAACTGAATTATCCAGTTTAAGAAAACAGTTAAAATTAATTAAAAACAATTAATATGTAATAAATGTATTTTTTTAAATATATCCCTATATATAAATGGGTAAATGTGAGAGAGTAATAATCAAATAAATGAAGAAAGAAAATGTGTGAAATACATTAAATTAGAGGTACAATAGTTAATGATGTATTAAATGCTCAGAAAAATTCAAAAAAGATCTTATAAAAAAATAAACCTATTTAAAAAAATTAGACCTTATATAAAAAACAGAAGGAGTAGTAGTTAAGTGCTGTTGAGCCCAAAATAAACACGACCAGGCTATGGCTGGCATGATAATGGGCCTTGCGTTGGATCTGACAATAGATTGTTTGCCGTGTGTTATCGTTCCGGGCTTTCTATCAAGTGACTTCGTATCACTTTGTTAGAAGATCTTTTAGACTATTAAGTGTTGATGGATTTGGTCAGAAATCCACTCATGACTTGTAAGTTTATAGATTAGAGGTATGTACTAGTCTTATTCAGCCTCTGAAATCTATCTTATCTAAACTTTTCTTTTTGTAAAAAAATAGAGGATCCTTTCCTTTGTAGTTATCTACCGAAAAAATTGTCTAGTTATAAAAGAAAAAAGAAAAACATTTAAATTATTTTTTCCGTGAAAAATATCCAAAGATATATATTTTTCTTTGTATTTTTTTTGGAAGGGGACTCCCTGTTCCTACTTATCATGGCCTTTTAAAAATATTTTATGGTCCTATATTTACAAATCACTTTAAAAAACTACGAAACAATTAATATGTGTGTCAACAATATTCTTGATATTAATAACTATATTTATGGTGCAGAGAGGGATTAAGAGAGAGCTGAATAAAATTAATAAAGAAAATGCAAGGGATCCAATTTCATTTTGGAAGGATTCATCTTACGTGTGTACATTGGCCATACGTCATATCACGCATACATTCATATTTTAATTCTTGCATTCTTAATTGTATACTCCCTCCAATTCAATTATTATTATAAAAAAGACTTTCAACATGTTTCATAATATAACATGTTTTACTCAAAACACTAATTTTTTTGGGAAAATGACAAATACATACTCCTGAATTACCAAAATTACAAAAAAGTCATCTGAATAAGTCAAATTACCAAGAGGGACCTTATCTCAAATTGCAATTAGCAAATCATACCTAAAAGACTAAAATACCCTTTAGTTATTCAGATTCAATAATGAAGGCATAAACTGGCAAGAGACCTCTTTTTTCCTTCTTCTCTTCGGACTTCCTCTCCCTCTCTTCTTCTTTCTCTTTCTTCCTTAGGTCGAAGCTGTTAGGATTATAGTTTTGATGATAACAAAGTTAGATTAATTGAGTTAAGTATGTTGATCGATCATCTGATCGATCAAACGTTTATCGCTAAGGTTACAGATAATTGTTCAGGTGTAAATCAGTTTTATAGTAGGTATTTTGATCGAAGAACTATTCGATAAATGGTTAATTGATAAAATGATCGATTATCGCTAACATGGAAATCACACAAGGTTACCGTTAATTATCGATCACCTGATCGATAACATCAGATAAACAATCGAGTTACTCATAAAGAGAACCAAATCTGAAGTGCATTTATCGATCACATGATCGATAAATCAGTTATCAATAACGAATTCGATAAAAGGTAACACTCTACTCGTTCTGTATATTAATTCTGTTATCCATCATATTTTCGATCATTTATTTATCAAACACATAATCGAACATTATGCTCTAACTTTCTGGATGCAGGAAGCCATCATAACTGCTGAATCGATAACATTATCGATCAGAAAGTTATCGATCACATGATCGATAATCAATGTTTTTATCTGCTCATATTTAGTTTTTCTGCAACCAAATTATCGATAACATTATCGATAATTTAACTTGTCTGCATAATATCTTTTCACATAACTTGATCGATAAAGAGTCTAAGGATTGCTATCTTCGCATTAACTTATGTTGAACCATTTTTTCGATCACCTAATCGATCATTGACTTTTCGATAATATGATCGATCATCCAATTTCCTGAAACTCATGTTTTCACAAAACGTGATCGATAATCAGTTTCTTTACCTTACAGGATTAAATTTCTTTTCTCACTTTATCGATCACTTGTTCGAATATTCATTGATCGATCACATGTTCGATCATTTCAGATAGTCTGTGTCTTTTGCTGAATATATTCATACTCATGGTTTATCGATAACCTTATCCATCATCCATTTATCGATAAGTTGTTCGATCATCAATGACTGAAGTTTTATTTCTGTAACATTTGAATTATCGATAATATGTTCGATCAACAAGTACTCAATCACTTGTTCGATCATGGAACAATTTCCATTTACTATGATAATTCTTAAAATCAATGATCCAACACTTGATCGATAATCATGTTGAACTAATTCAAAAGCTTTCCCTCAGTTTATCGATAACCTGATCGATCAACAAGTAATCGATCACCACTTCGATTAAGCATGTCCAGGATCTCTTTCTGATATTTTTACAGATAAATTATTTCATCTAGAATCATTGTATAATCGATTCATTTTTCTTCTTAGTTCATGACCAAAGCATACATCGCAAATCTTTTACTTGTTCAAAGTTTAAAATATACAGATCACTAAGAAAGACTGCAACGGCTCTTCAACGGGATTACGTAAACTACAACCTACAGTGTCAGAAGCTCAGACTCATTAATGGCGGAACCGTTGAAACCGGCGAAACACGCAAACGGAGTCACAACGGCTAGAAGTTCTTCCATCTAACGGCTACTTAACGATCTCAACTATAAAAGGCGCGAAGAAGCATTAATGAAGGGATTGAATAGCGGAACTACCACCTGTGATTATTAAGCCTAGCATTCAATACTCTGTTTTCCTCAATACTACTGAGCGTCAGTGTTCATCATTAAATTCACTCTGTAAGAGAGTCGATAACTACTCTTCATTAATTACTATTGAGTGATACTCAAGAGTGTGGACTCTTGAGAGGGCCTGTATCCTTACAGGAGTAAGGGGGAGTGATTGAGCGATTCAATTACTGTACCGAGGCACCAAGAGCCCTGTCGATCTTGGAAGATAGTGAAATACTCAGAAGTGTTCTGAGGACTGGACGTAGGTCAAGTGGTTAAGACCGAACCAGTATAAATCTTGTGTCTTCCCTCTGCGGTGAAATCTCTCCTGACTCTGACTCTCTGTTTTCAATACTGTCTCGTTTTAATTTTAAAATTTTTGTAACTCACCCAATTCACCCCCCTCTTGGGTGAGATTGATTCTAACAGAAGCGGCGTTTTCTTTGGGTCTCCTCCATGGCGAATCGTGTAGTGAGGGGCGAAGAGGGCTTTTGCAGCTCCTTGCGTAGGATATCGGCGGGTGAAGATAGGAAGGTGGCCAGTGACAGTGGAATGGAAGATTTGGGACAGTTTTCTACAATTCTGAAATAGGGAGTGATTGCGACCTTTTTGTTGAACAACGGCGGTCAACCTTATGGATCATTTTCTCTGTTAGCAAAGAAGAAGAAGGCTGAGTTCTCTAAGCTGTTGATGGAAGCTACAGGGTTCGTTGGTTTGAATATTTTACAGATTTTGAAGATGGTGTGGTTGAATACTGTCTTCTTTTTGTTTACTTGTATTTGGGAATCGATAATCTCCTCATTTGATTTAGAGTTGCCGGTTGCTGTCAAAACACCTCTGGTTTTTTGTTATTTGACTTAATATTGTTGTAATTTTACTTAGTAGTGTTGTAACTACAGATTGGTTAGTTTGATCACAGCAACATAGCATGACAATCTGAAAATGTTGGTGTTTTGTTTATGGGCAGAGCAATGTTAACATTTAGTATTTATAGTTGTAAATGGTATCAATGTAAATCCATGTAATGTTCTGAAATTTATGACAGACCTCCTCACATATTTATTATTTCACTTACCACAGTTGTTATTTGGCTTTCTACTTTTATCAATTAATTTTCACAACTTGTCATTCGCCTTACTCAACTTGTCATAAATTACAAATCAGAACTTGTCATCTGCTAAAGAAATATGAAAATTCTGTCATTTGAAAAGAGAAAATTAAATTTTTATAAATTTCTTATTAGAAGTTGTCATTCGCCTTACTAAACTTGTCATTCATCTTACTCAACTTGTCATTCGCCAAAGAAATCTAGAAATAAATGTGTTGAAGGGAATGTAACGATCACCATTATTGTGATGATAGAAATGCAGTAACAGAAACATAGAATTTGTTAAATTACATCCACGTTGGTGGATATTTTGAAGCAAGTGATGAAGGGGAAGTTGAATATATTAGAGGGAATATAATGATCACCATTGTTGTAATTTCGCTTGCTAGTGTTGTTAATGCAGAATTTTAACTATTATGACAACAATGCAGTGATAGAAACACATGACAATCTGATAATTATGGTCTTTTTATATTGTGTAGAGCAATGTTAACATTTTTTGTTAATCAGTTCTATATTGTAACATTGTAGAGCTATTTAATGTTATCCACTTAATTAGAAACGTGGTGACAGAAATGCAATGACAGAAACACAAAAATTCTATCATTTGCCTTACTAAACTTGTCATCTATTAAAGAAATCTAAAAATTCTATCATTTGAACAAAAAAAATTAAATTCGTATGAAATGCTTATCAGAAGTTGTCATTTGCCTTGCTAAAATTGTTATTTGCCTAACTAAACTTGTCATAAATTGCTTATCAGAACTTGTCATCTGCTAAATAAATCTAGAAATTGTCACTTGAAAACAGAAAATTAAATTCATATGAAATGCTTATCAGAAGTTGTCATTCGTCTTACTAAACTTGTCATTTATTAAGGAATTGTGCAAATTGTCATTTTAATGTAGAATCTTAAATTCCTATGAGTTGCTTATCAGAAGTTGTCATACATCTTACTAAACATCCTTGGTGAATGACAAGTTGAGTAAGATGAATAACAACTTCTGATGAGCAAGTCATAAAAATTTAATTTTCTCTTTTCAAATGACAGAATTTTCATATTTCTTTAGCAAATGACAAGTTTTGATATGTAATTTATGATAAGTTGAGTAAGGCGAATGACAAATTGTGAAAATCAATTAACAAGAGTGGAAACTCAAATAACAACTATGGTAAGTGAAATCATAAGTCAGTGAGGAGGTTTGTCATGAATTTCAGAACATTAAATGGATCTACATTGATACCATTTACAATTATAAATACTAAATGTTAATATTGCTCTGCCTATAAACAAAATACAACATTTTCAGATTGTCATGCCATGTTGCTATGATCAAACTAACCAATGTATAGTTACAACACTACTAAGTAAAATTACAACAATAGTAAGTCAAATAACAAAAAACCAGAGGTGTTTTGACAGTAACTAACAACTCTAAATCAAATGAGGAGATTATCGATTCCCACATACAAGAAACAAAAAGAAGACAATATTCTTGACAATTGAACAACACTATATCAAAAACATATCTGGAAATGAAAGTTGAAAGTCATCAACTAGCATTAATGATGGGTCACCATCTTTTTTGTAATAAAGATTGGTGGGAATAGCCACAACCTTAATCATATTGATAAATGCATAGGCGGGAGATGAATATCTTTTAGAAGGAGAGGAATAGAAGGAAGAAGAGAGGGAGGGAGATGAAGAGGGAGAGAAGGACAAGACGGAGGAAAAGAGAAGAAGGAAAGAGAAAGAGATGGGGTGATGGAAGAAAGAAAATAAAGGCATTTCTGTCTTTTCAGCCTGATTTCATAATTATAATTTGAGACCGGGTCCTTCTTAGCAATTTGACTTATTCAGGTGATCTTTTTGTAATTTTAGTAATTCAGAGATCTTTATTTGTCATTTTCCCTAATTTTTTTCCGTTTAGCCTCCCTTACTAATTATAAATAGGCAAAATTTTATAAAAAGAACCCTTAAATTATCATATACCAATTCAAGCTAAAAGTGACAGAAAAGGAAGTGTTACTTGATATGGCATTTTACAAATACAATTAAATGACTAAAATGCCCTTATATCAAAAAGTTTATTAACAAATTTTGAACTTACAATGACAAATATTAAATAACAAATGACAAAAAATGTATTTGCAATGACAATTATTTTATTAAATTTCTGCAAATCATCAACCATATTCTTAAAAACTTGTAATACCCGATTCGTTCAAAAATGGGTTGGGTATGATATTATGATATTTGAATATATTCAACTAATAAGATTTGAATAATATTTTGATTAAGATTTGGGTATATTGAATGAAATAAGGAGTATCATGATTAAATGAGATTTTAATTGGAGGTTCAAATAAAGAAATTAATAATTAATTTTGAATTTAGATAATATCTTAATTGAGATTTGAATATATTGAATTAAATGAAAAGCATCATAATTAAATAATATGTCAATTGGGGGCTTAAATAATAAATAAATAAATAAATTTAAATTTTCATATTTTTTCCTAAATTCCACATTTCTAATTCAAATCCAATTTGAATGAATAAAAAAACATATTCCTATAACAAGTAAATCTTGAGATATCTTAAATAATACAATTTATTAGAATTTAAAATCTAATCAAATTTTTTAGCCCATGTATCATACAGAGGAGAAATTTCTAATTCCAATTATATTCTGTTTAATACAATTAAGATTAGGAGAAATTATAAAAAAAGACATTGGAATTGCAAAAACACAGATAGGGACCATTGACAACTTTACTTTGGGTTTTGACAACTTCAGGGCATATTATTCTTGTCAAAACCCAAAGTGAAGTTGTCAAGGGTCCCTATCTACATTTTTACAATTCTAAAGTCTTTTTTTACAATTTTCTCTTAAAATTATATATCGAAAAATTCCAATATGGAAATACTAAAAGAAAATCGTACAATGGTACAGTTCACAAACATGACTTCTTTATTCCATATCACAAAAGGATATTATATTTGAAGACTAATTAACTCTAGCAAGCCATAAATTGCTTTTAAATATAGAACAATTTGTACTCTTAAGTACATTTCGTTACTTTAATGATCTAAAAATCAAAATGCATGGTGTTCATACTTTATATGGTGATTTGCAGAAAACCTACCGGGTCCTAAAATCTTGGGGATAGAGAGACGAGCAATGGAGTTTTCATCATCATAGTGAATTCCTGTTTCTCAGACAAATCAACATCTCCGTCTGGGGATTTCCACTCGAAATTCCAAATCAGATTGGCCACAAAATATTCCATATGAAGTATGGCCAAGTTGTTTCCTGGGCACATCCTCCTTCCCGCTCCAAACGGCATCATCTTTATCTCCTTCGTCCCTGTGAAATCAAACGCCTCCACCTCATTCTTCTCGCTGTTCAGGAATCTCTCTGGCTTGAACTCCATTGGGTCCTCCCACACCTTCGGATCCCAACCCATTTGGGCCACCATGAAATTCACAGTTCCGTTCTTGGGCACCAGGTGATCATTCAGAACCACGTCCTTCGTCAGAGTGTGGGATCAGAACTCGACCGGGAGGGTGACGCCTCAAGCCCTCCAGGATCACGGCCTTCAGATACGGAAGCTTGCCTAAATAAGCTTCATTCACCATCCTTTCCTTTGAGTCTCCCATCACAGATTTGATTTCGTCGTAGAGGCGCTGTTGGAGCTGCGGGTACTTCACCAAGTTGGCCATGATCCATTCCAGTGATGTGGCTGTGGTGTCTGTTCCAGCAGTCAGAAACTCCGAAATCAAATTGACGATTTCGTCTTCTTCAAGCTTTCGCTTCTCCTCAGGCCACTCTAAATCCAGCAGAGTATCCACGTATACGACTTCGCCTTTATGAACCTCTTTGGCTTTGCTCAGTCTCTCTTCCTTGACTCTCTTTCTCGCTCTGATCAGAGGAACCATCACGTCGGCCTGGTTCTTCCGTAGTTGCATGAACTCATCCCATCGCCTTCGCAGCAGTATCTTGGACATTCTTGGCCAGAAATTCAGCATGACGAATCTGTTGTACCTCGAAAGAATAGTACGCTGAACATGTTCGATCTCGTCGATTTGCTTGTCGGATAGCTTCTCACCGAAACACATGAAAGCTAACAAGCTGAAGATCGCGTGATGAATATGGTCCCTGAGTTTGATGCGATCGGAGGAATCATGATGAGCCCTAAGGTTTTGAACGAGCATGTCGGCCACCCACCTCCGAGTGCTGCAGAAGGATTTGATCCGGGCCGGGTGGAGGATCTCGGAGGTGAGGTTAAGGCGGAGGGCACGCCAGGTTGGGCCGTAGCGGGAGGAGGTGATGTTGTGTTGGTGAGCGTTGATGATCTTGCCAGTGGCCAGGGCATCGGGACGGTCACTGAAGACTGCGCCGTTTTGAACAAGGGCTTGGTAGGCGAGGGATCCGTCGGCTATGAAAATAGCAGGAAAGAAGCCGACGGGGAAGGTAATGATGGGGCCGTACTTGGCATGAAGACGAAGAACAAGAGGCTCGAGTTTCTTCAAAGATACGGAAAGAAATAGCAGAGTTCCGAGAATTGGAAGAGGACCCGGAGGAAGACGATGAGATTTATTGAACAGTAGTGAGGGAAAGAGAAGAGTGAGAAATGGCTTCAAGAAAAGGCAGAGAAAGAGAGAGACGAGGACGATGACCCATGCCTCCATGATTGTTGTGGATGTTTCAGACCAGATCACGATGAAGCATGCTCTTCCTTCTTTATTTTGTACCTGACTCCATATGGATATCTTCACCGCTTCTAATTATTGAGGACAGAATTTTTTTCCTTGTGTTTATAAATAATTGGAAATGTAAATAAACTGGTCCTCCTTGGACGCAAAGACTTTTCTCCTCATGCTCATGGTATTTTGAAACCAAAAAAATAATTAATCATTTTAAATAAATTCTAATACTTTTTTTTCGGAAGTTGGCATTGTGTTAGTTTTTCAAGAATAGTTTGAATCATTACTAAATAAAATAATTTTTTTTAAATTTATGGAATTATAAAAATTAAACCTCTTTTCTTATGAATTATAGTAATTTTTTTGCACGAAATTAAAATTATGAAATAGATTTCAAAAATAAGAATTTTGAAAAAGGGTTCAATCAAATTATGATTCCACGTATCACCAAATATAAACAACAAATAATGTTAGTTATACTACCATGTCATAAGCTGCATTCATAATTTCATCGAAATTGACAACTAAAGCTACCCTAACATGCTGAGTCATAGGTTGGACCAAGGTAAGACGCATACCGAACATTATTAATTACACAATCACTAAATTTTCTAAACATGTAGCTGTACATTTTTAAAACTTTTGTATTACTACTTATACTTATAGTCTTAATTATAAAATTTTATTTATAAATTATAAATGAGATCTTATAATTATTACAGGAGTTAATGCTTTGTTTAAGCTCTCCACTACTTGTATGTGCTTTTATAGCTGGACTCGCCTGATTAACTTTCACAATTCTTCTAATAGCATCTTTCACTATCTGATTATTTATTCTCTAATTAGTTACCTCGCAGATGGCATCAGTATGAAATTAGGACTTGTGATTTAACTGGACTTCGAAAATATCGACCTACCTTTTGGATGAGAAGTGACAATAAAAGAGACTTCTTACCGGCAGCTATGGGGGACTGATCTCCCCGCCGTCGTAGGCGACGGGGCTGATGATCTGTGTGAAGGTCGCAATGGCGTTGAGCACTTGAGCCATAATTAACATGATCGTGCCAAAATAAAAAGATTATGAGTAAAATTACATTACTAAGAAGATCGAGATGCTGGGCACAACTGAAAAATAAGATCGAAGATAAAATTGCATTTAGCTCCTTCTTTTTTGTGAGTCTAGACAAATTGAATGGTGCTTTATAAATAATAATTAAAACTACCTCTAGTTCTTAATATAAGAGGTAGATAATCATTTGATGATATTAAGAAAATTAATTAAATTAATTGTTTTTCACAAATATGTGTTAGTCTCCTAAACTATTATTTTTAATCATGTGTATTGGATTATTAGAATTATCTTTTAGTGGAAACCTCTTGTAATCAATTATATGGATATTTTGAGAAAAGATAGGAGACAAAGTTGATTGAGGTCTTAGATTTAAAACTAAATTCAACCCATAATTAGCTCTTATATTAAGAATAGGAGATAATAATATCTATTTAGTTACATTATATATATATATATATATATATATATATAACGTGCGTGTATATAACATAAGACAGAGAAGTTACGAAAATCCTACAATTAAACTAAGGAATTTGGAGTTGGCCGAAAAACCCTAAGGATTTTGGAAATCTTGTAATATCCCTCTCTACTCTCTGGTAGCTGAAATCTAATACTGCCCCTCATTTTTAATATAAGAACTTGTTTAATTTTTATTTTAATTCTAAATATAAGATCTCAATCCACTTTGTCTTTCACATCTATATATTCATTTTTTTTCAAAATAATTTTTATAATAATAGTAGTTCTAACTAATACACTTAATTAGTAAGGATATTTTAGGAAAAACAATACTTATTTATGACAAATAACTAATTCAACTAATTTTTTTAATAAACTTAAATTAGTGAACTAGCTTTTATATTAAGGGTTTAGGTTGAATTCTGCTAGGAGTAATTACTAATTAGAGACAAGATGTTCAAAGATTGAATACAATGATAATCACTTGCAACTCGCGTTTCCTTGACACGAGGGAAAACGAGGATAACGAAGGCGGTGGAATTGTTTTTTTTTTTTAAAAAAAAAAGGCGGTGGAATTGTTTGAAGAACGACACGTCATGCTTTGCCTAATTATTCAGCCTATGCCGCCTCATGTTTAATAAATCTTAGTACTGCCCGGCTCTTAATATAACAACTAACAACTTCTCGAGGGACCAGTTTAATTTTAAATATAAAATATCAATTTTTCTTTTAAATTTATAATTTATTTTGTAAAATATTAATTTTTATTGCACTTGGTAAGGAAATTTCTATTTAAGGATGAACATGATTAAAAATGATACTTTAAAAGACATGATTAAAAATAGTACTTTAAAAAAATTAACTCGTATAGTTGTTACAAATAATTAACCTAACTAATATATTTAATCTATTTAAATTAATTAAGTATTTTTTACATATAGACAGTATTAATTTACTTGAATTATTCTTTCTTCTGCCATTCGATCGCTTTAATGAGACATGCACGATGCATCCTTAAGTGGCACGAAGGAAATCGAGGAGAGAGGAGAAAAAATATTAATAAGTTTAATTTAAAAAATTGAAAAAATGAGGTTAAAATATTTTAATTAATTTTTTTATTCTTTTATCTTATATTTTTTTATCAAAATTTTATAGCCCCACTTCTCTAATTTTTTAAAACGAGCTTATTAAAAAAAAATTTCTCCTTATTTCTATATTTCTCGTATCAAATGCACCGTAAATGCCAAATATTTGGACTTCTTCTAGGAAAAGTACATAGAGTCCAGTAATTATATATACATTTATAAGAAAAGTATTTAAGATCTGACATTCACACTTATGCTGTCAGCTCTGGGCATATCTCTGTTTCTTATTCTCATAGAATAATTCAAAGCCTTATAAGATGGCCTAGTTAATCCAATCACTAATGCCTCGTTTGGTATAACGGAAGAGTTTTTAATGGAAGTGGAAGTGGAAATGGAAGTAGAAATAGAAGTGGAAGTGGAGGTGGAAGTGAGTTCTAAAACATGTTTGGTAGGATGATGGAATTGAGATATAATTTTTAATTAATATATCTTTGTAATAAGAAAATACCAAGATACCCTCAAAAAATATCTCTTCACCTCTCCTTCATCCACGACCAGCGTCCAGAGGAGCATTGTCGGAAAATTTTCTACTGACCAGCAAAGTCAAACTAATGACCAATCAAATTGAAACAAACTCATTCATCAGAAAATCAATCTCAGTTCTTCTCAATCAAACCCAGATTTGTCAAGAACTACAAAAACTAATCCTATATTCAAAGCATCGCAGCATCAAAACAACACAGAGCAATTGCTCAAAAATTATGACCTTTGTCTGTGATGAGCTTCAGCCAAACTAGTGGAGAAGGAGTAGGAGTATACGGAGAGGGACCAAGTTCATTATAGTCACAAATTGACAAGCTGCCACAACGAAGATCTGTAGTGGAGATGAGGCATCAAATCTGGGTTCACATTACTGGACGAGAAGAGAAGTGAAGGACATTGACAACAAAACTGAAGGGAGAAGACGACATGAGCACGAGACCGAAGGGAGAAGACGAGATTGAAGGGAAATGACCTGAGCTCGTGCTTCCGCTATAGCAACGAGGGAGTATACGAGATCAGTGACAAGAAGTGAGATCTGGTGGAGGAGAAGCCATGGAGGAATGCAAAAAAAAAAAAGAGATTAAAGGGGATGCTGGAGGGGAAGGCCATGACCGCTGGAAGTAGATGCCGGAGGAAGACATCGGAGGGGAGGATGGGTGAAAAGGTGGCCGTCGGTCATGGGAGGATAAGAAAGGTGAGGTTATATTATGATGGGTAAGTTTGTCAATTAATAAAACAATAGAGGATAAAATGGTCATAAAATTTCAGTTCTGAGAACTCATCTCAGTTCCATGGAGATAGCCAAGGAACCGAGTTCCATCAAATTTGATGGAACCCACTTCCACCAGGAACCCACTTCACACACACCAAACAGGTTAAATTTGGATTCCACTTCCACTTCCAATTCTTTAGGCCCAATTCCAACATACCAAACGTAGCATAAATGTGCTCAATAGGTTCTTTTAACTAATTCTCGACATCATACCAATAATTGGTGCCCAATGCAATAATCGGCTCAATATGGATCCTTTATTATATATATGCAAAACGGGCTAGATCAGTAAAGCCCAATTGTAAAATAAAACAGATCATAAATGTGGGACAAAATAAAATTACAAGGCCCAACTTTGAGTCCAATTCTTTTGTACAAAAAAAGTCCAGTTCTTAAAAATAGCGTCCCAAAAACAAAAGAATCAAAGCCCTGCATTCTTCAAGGGGGCTAGGTTTTGTCGACTAAGGGTGTGTTTGGATGAAACCAAATCGTAGTTTAAAAAAGTGATTCTGGAGAATAGATTCTGTGAAGAATAGATTCTGGAAAAAAAAAATTTTATGAAAAAGTGATTTGAGAAGTGAGAGTGTTGGATAGTTGTTATTAGAAGCACTTTTTATATATACAAATTACTAAAAAAAAGACACAAGTTAATATGATAATTACAGAAAAAATAAATTTTATGATATATTTTAATTTGAAGGAAAAAATTGTTAATAATATATTTTTTATTAACATAATTAATAATACATAAGATAATATAATTAATAAATAATTAATATGTATATATATTTATAAAATATAAGATTAAATATATTTATAAAAAAATATGTTTATAAAAAAAATAACAAGATACATATCCTATAGGCTCTCACACTCTCCCTTTTTTCTCCAAAAGCAAAAAATTTTTGCTTTTTCTAAAACCATGATTTTGGCCCAAAACCATGGTTTGTGCAAATTGGGTGGGTGTTTGGGTGACTTATCACCCAAACCATGGTTTGGGGTGTCACCCAAACGGTGCCTAATTTTATAATATCTGAGAAAAATTAAATCCAGTTAACTATAACAGAACCATATATGAGCGTACAGAAATGAACAATTGCTGGCCAACTTCATGCAAACTTGAAAATTCCCAAACTCTAGAGCGTAATTAATTATCTTACGCTAAACGAAATAGGATCGAACCATTATTATGTAATATAACCTCCCATAATTAATTAAATAGTACTGGCCTTGAATTTAAGAGAATTCTGGGGAAAAAAAAAGGATGCAAGAACAAGACTGGTTTCCTAATTAAGTGTGTAAATATTTTAACAACCGACGCCCGACTGATCCTAAGGCCCACCTAAATTAATCAAACTATCCAAATACCAAAAAAGGAAAAATGCAAAATTGCCTATAAAAGCACTTTCTTTCCCAGCTCTTTTTGGTCTAGTCTGTGTCATCGTACTTGTATTTGTTGTGCTCTTTGTTTTTGCCTTTTTAGAATCTATCGTACACATTCAGACATAAAAGTTTTCATCTTTATAAGTAGCAAAATACCAAAAGAGAAAAAATATCAATTAAAAAGATAAACGACAACATAGAAAAGACATGATGATAATTTTGTAAGTATTTTTAATTTTAAATGACTCAGGAACTAACTTGAATTAGCACTTTTTATATCGATTTTAATTGTGACGGACATAGAAAACATTTCAAAATAAAAAAAATTCCTTGTTTACATAATTATATTAGTTGGGTCTTAAATAACGGACATAGATTGTCTGAATTATGTTGGTTTTTAACTCTAACCCACGTAAGAACTCATTTCTAAATTCCTAAAGACTTCAATTGTTAAGATTGTTTGAATTGTATTACATTTGATGATTGTATTGAAAACCGTATAGCTCAACTACATTGCTTCTGGTTGTGTAATGAACTATTGATGTTGGTGTTTATTTTAATATTATAGGGGTGTTTGTAACCGAACAAATTAAACATATTTTTTTAAAAAAAAAAAATCATAATCTACATCAGTAATATTTAATGGTCACATGGCTTAGAGTATTGCGTCGGTTAAGGATCATATCCTACGTAGATACTCTCTAATAATTTCAAGCCGACATGGATAAACTTATTTACTACTACATTGTCATTATTTGTCTTCTCCATCCACCTAATTAATTATCGACATAAAATGTGCTTGTTACAGTAGTATTCTCTCTGTATTTATGACAGACACTTCTTTGAAAGTGTATGTTCTTTTTTATAAGGGACACTTTGAAGATGTTTAGACATTCAATGTATTTTTTTTTTCATATTTATCTTCAATTAATTAGGTGTTTCTCTCATCTATTTTTCTCACTTATTTTCTGTCATCTCCTTTTGACTTATTCTCTCTTCCACCCATATTTTTCATAAATAATAGTGTTTTTAAAAAATAAATTGTATTTTTTTTACATATTTATTGTTTCTAACAAATTTTAATAAATTTTTTTCATTAACGTGACCGAGTATGTTTTATAAGGTCTAATTTTTTGAATTAATTTTGTCTTTTTTTATAAGATCTAGTTTGAAGTTTTCTAAACATTAAATACACTTTTACCAATTTTACCCCAAATTAATTGTATTATTTTTTTCTCATACATTCTTTTTCATTTTTTTCTTGGAAGAATTACAATGAGGTTCTAAGAAAAAAAAATACGAGTAATTATTAGCGAGTCTCAATTATAAGTAAGAAGTTGTTATTTGCTACTTTAGAAACTTGTCATTACAAACTATTTTATAGTCAGTGAAAATTTTTAGTAATTATTTTTTTTTTACTTGAAACTTCATAACAGTTCTTCTTTTTATCTTGTTATTTGTCTCACGCCTGCCTTATTATAAATAAGAGCATATTTGGGGAACAAAAAGCACATACCTTACATAATACTCCTCTAATGTAAAACTCATTTTGTAATATAATTTTACACTATGAAATGAATATTATATTTAGGACTAGAAGAATAGTAGTTTTAACCAATGTTAGCAGATTTTGTAAATCACACCATTGAATCTTGTAAGAATAATAAGAGGTAGCAGTAGCGAATAAATGCATAGTTTGCAACTTAAATAATATGCTTGTAATAAATGGAGTACTACTGTTGCTAGATATGAATATGTACGGGAGGAGCAAAACTAATCTATTTTCTCTCGTACATTTATTATTTTTCTACCCGATAAATATATATAATCCAATATTTTAAAGAGATTATATCAAATTTTTTATAAAATAATTAATTCACCTCACTTCATTTATCTACTTAAATTAATTAAATAGCTCTCATAATATAGATAGTAGAAAATGAGTATTATTAATCAGCATCAATTATATAATAGTATTGGATAAACCTGCATGATTAATTTGCACCTTAACTAGTAAAGGAAACCACAGTGAGGTATCGAGTAAAGAATCTAATCACTAAAAGGTCCCAAATGACAGGAAAATATCACAAACTCTATTGTCATTTTCTCCGACATTAATACTTATTATATATACACAAATTATAAGACTTTTTAATAATTAGTAGTAGGATTCTTTTGTAAGATCACATTAGTAATTTTTCTTAACTCGTAAATGGAGAACTATAGAAGTGAAGAATGGAGGGGAGGAGGAGTAGAAGAAGAAGTAGAAGGCATCGTGGCTGTGCGGGGCTCATGCAACGTGAGGGGACAGGTGAAGCTCAACACTTCAACGTTGGAGTGCTGACTCTTTGGTCAACAACGCCTCTCCCACCTACTACCACCCAAATGATATGCCCTTTTCAGATGATTCAATGCCAATAAGTGTTGGATTTTCAAGAAATATATAAAAGCTTTTCTAATTAAGACACTATATGTATTGGAAAACTAGGTAGCTTTCGCCAAAAAAAGAAAAATTAGCTAGTTGAATCGGTCGCAAATATAAATGTCACGTCTACAATTTAAATGCCTTTTGTTTGTAATGGGGGTTTTGTCAATTGAATTTGTAATAATATTATTCAATCGATCTGCAACTTATTTTTCAAAAATTTTGCCATAAAATTAATTGTTTCTGCCTCCGGTCCTATAAGATATAGTTTGCAATGCAAGTTGCAGGAGGTAGTATTAATTATGTAGTTTGCATAAAAAAGTATTAATTATTTAGTCTCTATGAACTCTATAGTCCTGACTTATTGGATTCCTAAAATTTAACTTATCTACCTCAATTTCTCAAGTTCGAATATCCATTTAATCAGCCAATCCCTACGATAATGATAATAATAATAACTAGCATTGTTCCGCTAAATGATGAGGAGAGCTACTTGAATTGCAAAACACCAGTCATACTTTATCAGCAACTACATTTTTAAATAGTACCTCTGGTCCTAATTATAAGAGCCAGTTGACTAATTTGAGGAGATTAAGAAAGTAAGTTGAGTTAGTTATTTGTCCTACATAGGTGTCGTCTTTCCTAAAATATCCTTACTAATCAAGTGTATTGACTAGAACTATCATTGTTAGAAAGGCTACTTTAGAAAAAAAAAAAGTATAAATATGAGAAACAAAATGGATTGGGGTCTTATATTTAGGACCAAAATAAAAGTCAAACAGGGTCTTATATTAAGGATTGGAGGTAGTATATTATTAACGAAAAGCCTCATTCAATACTTTTTTTTATGTATTTTCTTCGATATTTCTCTATCACTTTTTAAAAAAAATTTACAATCATCATTTGATATACCCTCTTCAACCTCTTCAGAAACTAACATAATGCTCAACATTAAATTCTTTATAATAATTGATAAAATATGCACGACTTTTTTTTTTTAGAATATCATGTTGTCTCCAGCGGGCCACTCTCATAATTATGCCTCATGATCATGATTTATCAAAGATAATATTGAAAGTTATAAACATTTTTGACACTAAACTATTTTTAACTAATTTTTTAATATTGATAAAATAATTAATTATTACTTATAATAAGTAAGGAGAAATGACCCCTGCATTCAATGCTAATAACCGGAAAGCCATACGCATAAGCTATTATTGGATAGCGATATTAACAAACCCGACACTTGCATTAATTGATAGTATTGTTTATTAATGACCGTATTGGTCCATAGTTTGAGTCTAATAATCAGTCCGCCCTAGCTATTTTCATAGGAAAAATGACTATAAAATACCTTATGAAAATTAAAAAGACAGAAAAAGAACTCAAATAAGTAAAATGTCCAAATGGTCATCAGGTATCAATTTGAGATTTTAATATTTTGCTAGAGTGACTAAAATGCCCATGAAGTGAGAGAAAAAGCTGCTGAATATGAAAATACTCAGAACAGAGCAAGATATTGAAGCAATACACAAAGGATGAAAGAGAAAAAGAGGAAGCTTGGAGCAACACGTTTAACGCTGGAAAGAAGAAAGTGTGAGTCATTTACCTTTCGAAATGCTATTATCTTACTCCTCCAACCATCATCATTTTGTAGACATTCTTCATTTGGATGGATTTTGCTTGAGTAAGTGGCTTTGTAGGAGGAGAAGGAGTGAACGTTCGGTATTATGTAAGTGAGTAGAAATTGATGATGGGGTTTGGGTTCTTCATTTTTGTGGCTTCTTCATCATTAAAGAGAGACAGGTTTGTTGGTGATCACCAAAGATAGTATGATATACTTTCTTTTCATACATAACCAAGGAGGCAAGTTATAAATTACGAGGAGCATTGGCCAAGTACTATGTGTGCTACTAAGATTACCATATGGGTTAATTCTGTCCATACAAAGCCCTAGCCGAAGGTTTCTTGGCTAGCTCCCAAATTGAGGAAATTTTTTATCTATTGTTTTCCATTGAGGAGAATTTGCTAGGTGACGAAGCTTTCCATCACATATTTTCTCATCGAAATGCCATCTCAAGTTCTTTACATCTGTGGCATTAGCAAATAGATGCCTAAATCATGGTATTATTGGAAGATACCACAGAACCTTCAAAAGAGAACCTTTGGTCATCTCATTGTAATCACCATCATCTTTCCTCACTTTGTATCTTGAAGTCCTACATTTAGGACACTTATTCAACCTTTCATAATTATTTCTGAATAATATGCAGTCATTAGGACACGCATGTATCTTCTCATATTTGAAACTCATCGGACACAAAATTTTCTTTGCCTCATTATTCGTTTCGAAAGTGAATTCCCTTTTGGAAGAATATCACTTAGCGATTCAAGTAATTCCGTGAAACTAGCATCAATCCAACCATTTCTTGCCTTTAAGTTCATCAGTTTCAACACAGTTGTCAACCTTGTGTAATCATCTTTGCACCCTGGGTATAAAGGCGTCTCTGCATCACTACACAAAATTTCAAAAGTGGGAGAGAACTGTGTAGAGGATTCAGACCTTATATCACGAAACATATCTGAAATTCTATCACTAAAGTCTTCATTCACAACCTTCTCCTTTACAAACAATGTAGTCTTTCTAATTTTTCCATGCCATATCCAATTTGTATACCTCAAATTTATCCCATCACAGATAAGATGCTCTTTGATCTCAAAAATACTCCGTCGACTATTGTTTAAATATTTGACACAAGGATAATAGTACAATCCATCTCTTTTACTAGGGGCATTTCTCTAAGCAAACTCATGAAACTTTTCAACCCCATCCTCATATTCCTTGCTAATTCTCTACAGAGTCAATGAACATAGTTGTCAAGCTCAATTCTAATTCCTTAATTCAAATATTGAAATAATAAAATTATTAAATGCTAGTTAATAAATTAAAATTGACTACCACTTAATTACAAATTAAAGGGAATGTCTCTTTTTTAAAAATAAAAAATTTGACAGAATTTTCCCTTAACAACTATGTACAAATTAAACACCAAATTAGAAAAAAAAACTCTAAATTTTTAATCAAAATTAAAATTTTCTCAACCTCTATTTATCTTATTAAATATATTATAATAAAAAAAGTAAAATATATAATTATTTTTAAAAATTATATTAAGTAATTTCTTAAAAATTAGTATATATAGTAAATGAACGAAATGTTAATAAATAAAAAAATCAAACAAACATATATAAGTTTTGTGAAATAGTTAAACAAAAATTATTTTAATCAAAAAAAAACTATTCTTCATAACATATTTCAACATGATAAATTTGAAGAAATATAACAAATAAAACCAAAATAAAAATTCAATTTCAAGCCAATTCAATAAATAAATATTCTTAAAATTAAAACTTCTGAATCCAAAACGGAAACACAAATGATATCTATTTGCAATAAAATTTGAAACAATACTTTATCATCAATTAAAGTTATAACGAAAAAAAATACAAAATACCAAACAAATTATTTATTACTAAATTCTCAAATTTATTACAAAAAAAACTACCAAAAATTTGAAATAAATATCAAAAAATTATAAAATAAAATCAAAAACTTCAAAACTAATCAACTTCAAACATTTAAACATATTTCTAATACAGTATATAGGAAGGAATTGAGGTTTTCTCACACCAAATGCCCACCAACCAACGGTTCAAGCACATAAAAAAAATGTAAAATCAACAATACAAGCCAACCACAATGTAAAACTAACAAACCCATTTGAAATACAACAGATTTTTATAGTCAAAACATTCAAGAAACCAAGAAAAATTGAAAAGAATGAAAGAAGAGGATACTCACAAAATAGAGATGATTCAAATGCGAAAAGAGGAGCATTCAAATGGCGGTAGATGGTGGCAAGACACCACAAGCTGAATGGAGAAGTTTAAACGGCAGGGGAGTGAGGGGAATGGCTGGTAATGGAAGTTTTTTGGTGGTGAGACAAAGGGGGACCACGACGCAACTGAAATGAAAGTGAAAATGAGAGAAACCGAACGTGCTGTGTAGGGTAACTTTAAAACTTTCCACGGCGGTTTTCCTAATAACCACAGTGAAAAATCATGACTTAATCAACTTATTTACAAAAATACCACTACCTTTTTTTCCACGTCGTTTTTCTGATTAACTGTCGTTATTTGGTGACGTTAAAAGTTTTTTTTTCTAGTAGTGTGAGGAGGGTTTAGATTGAGTATTTGATGAAGATGAAATATTGACATATCAGAAATGAAAAAGTGGTGGCCAGCAATTACGTGTGAGAATTACTTGCAAATATTATGGTTAATGTTGTTAAAACCAATAGTCTAGTTGTGAAATCATATGCTGAAGTTGTCAATGGAAGAAGAGTGTGTGCATGTTCAAATGTCATGCATATTGATGAAAACTGATTGTTAGGGAACTAAAATTTTGATTCATGGTTGTTTGTTGTAGGTTGTAAATCTTATTACATATTTTGAAAAATTATGTGCAAATAGATTAAAAATAGATTGCAAAACTCGTTATAAAAATTGTTATTTTCATTTCACAAGTTGTTATTTATGTTACATATTCAATAAAATTGTATGCTTAAAAAACAGATTAAGATTAAGAATGGTTTCAAATAAACAAGTTGCAAATTGTAATGTACAAAAATAAAATAATTATTAAATAAAATAAAATAATGATTTATTATTAAGTTATAAAAAAAAACAAGACAACTTTCCACCGAAATCGGTGGAAAGTTGGAGGGCAATTGACTTAGAGAAGAAGTTTAGGGAAGTATTAAATGAGAATGGAGAAAATGAGGGAAGAGTATTAATGAAGGGGAGGGGAAAGAAAGAGGAAACGACGGATGGAGGTAGAAAAAATGGGAGGAATAGTACAAAAAGAGCTGAAAAACAATGGAGAAACATTAATGAAGAAGAAAACAAAGGGGGAGGGGCTTTTGACAGAAGGAATAGGATGAGGCATATGTAGAAGAAAATTGATGAAGGGAATTAAATGCGAGGATATTAAATACATGCAACCTTTATCTTCCCTTCATTGTGCGTGAGGAGTAGAGAAAGAGAGAGTGAGCTGAGTTGCAGAATACGGGACAAGTTTTGGATATCATTTAGGTACACAAAACTACTTCTTTTTATCATATTTTCTTTAAGAATACTTTATATATATTTAGAGCTTTATATTATTAGTTTCATTATCAAGTTTAGAGAAAATTTTACCATTTAGATATGAAGTAAATATAGAGTTTTGACAATGTATGACTATAAAAATTTAAAGATACATTATTAAGAAATTTTAATCGGTTTATATTTGTTCAATGACTGTTTTGAGAATCTTAAATTGAGATTTTAGTTGAAAAACTTGTTATTTAGACATATAGCATGTTTTTACTGATTAAATTTAAGTTAAATAATTTATTTGAGTTATTTAATATATTATTGAGGTTTTAATCGGTTTAAATCTTGAAAAAGTAAATATATATTTTTTAAAATAATGTTTGAAGGCTTGAAAAATTGTAAATTGAGAATTTTGTGAAATTAGATAAAGCTACAATTTGTTTATAATTTAAAAAAGAAGTTGTTTGGTTTGAGGAAAAATTTTAAAGGAGACTATGATAAATAATTCAGAATTTTAATATAAAATATTTAGATTTTGGGTAATAAAAATATATTTACTTAAGTTGTTAAATTTAAATAGCCTTATATGTAAATTATATTTTTCAAAATAATATCATATCTATTGTAAGTGCCTAGATTTGGGAGATTTAATATATTTGTGTAATTTTGGTTTAGAGGGTAGTCTTAGAATTTTAGAGTAGTTTTGAAGTACTTTTAAGTTTTATATTAATAAATATTTATGTGCAATTTTGTAGATCCTTGAGAATTTTGAAGTAAACTTTGTGTAATTATTTGTAAGCTAAATAGTACCAGGTAACTCTGAAAATTCTTTCTTGTACATGTGAGTTGTGTATGATTATATTGTGAATTTACTAATTTTTATATTACTGAAATATAATATTATGATTTTTTTTAAAATAAATGTTTTGGTATGTTACCTGATTTTATTAAGATTTATTGCTAGTAATTATGATCAATATTTAAATATATTAATAGCTATGAAATTATTATAAGTTGCTATTAAATGGTATATGAATTTTATTGCTATCTTATTTTAATAATATATTTGAGAATATATTTATGATGTACCATTATTTGCATATGACATGTATTGTTGGGTTAAGGATAGAAGGAGATTGCATGGATATAAATTACCACGTGGTACGCCATCACTCAGTACATAGTGGATGGCACTTGTCAGCCCCTTCTTCCATGTTTTCCTTTGGCCGGGAATTCATTGGAGTTGTGGGACATGTGACACCTCCCTATTCACAAAGAACGGGAGTCATAGTTCGAGCTTGAACTATATATCTTTGGCCAGATATATCTCTAGTATCGGTGAGTTTGGAATAATTCAGTAAAATGGATTAGTTCCTATCAGACTATGTGTTAACCTATGACTCCAGTCAGCGGTATAAGGGTGAACAATGATATAAGGGAGGCAGCATATTGCATTATTTTTGGACATATTAAAAAAATGAAATTGAATTGAATGTATCAAATTCGTGATTTTTAATATACACATATATACAGACATATAAGCAGATTTTTTATTATCATATATGGTTTGCTTGTATAGGTTAGAATTTCAGTAGTTACTGAGACGTTTGATCTCACCCCCTATATTAATAATTTTCGGCCAAAGGATCTAGTAGGAATCAAGGGAAGGTACCAACGGTGTGAGCCGTGAAGGCTTTTGTGCTCCTCAAGCACGTGCTATATTATATTTTTATTTGCCATGACTATAAGACTTTAATAGTTTATTTTGTTATTATGTTAGAAATATTTTGAAATTATGACTTGTTTGAAGTATTAGAAATATGTATGGACTTTTAAATTAAATATTTTGTTCCGTATATTGATATAATTATGTGAGGTGTTACACAAATCTCATTAAGCAATTGATAAATTTCACTACGCAAGTTGTTAATGCCATTAACATGTTTAATAAAATTTGTGTGCAAATAGATTACGAACAAGTTGGAAAACTTGTTTCGAGAACTGACACTTTCATTTCGCAAGTTGTTATTCACATTACATGTTTAGTAAAATTATAAGTAAATGGATTAAAAATGGTTCCAAGTGAACAAGTTGCAAATCCCCTAAAAACAAGTTGCAAATCCCATTAACTAAGTAGTACATTTCACTACGTAAATTATGAATCTCATTACATATTTAGTAAAATTTGTGTGTAAATAGATTAAGAAAAAGTTATAAAACTCATTACGAGAACTGTCACTTTCATTTAACAAGTTGTTATTAATGTTGTATGTTTAGTAAAATTGTGGGCAAATAGATCAAAAATAATTCCAAATAAACAAATTGCAAATTTCTTGAAAAAAGATTGCAAATCTCATTAAACGAGTGGTAAATTTCACTAACAAGTTATGAATCCCATTACCTGTTTAGTAAAATTTTGAACAAATGGATCAAGAACAAGTTGCACCACCACTTTTTCATTTCTGATACATCAATCTTTCATCCTCATCAAATACTCAATCTAAACCCTCCTCACCAACAAACCTGTCCCTCTTTAACGATGAAGAAGCTACAAAAATGTAGAACCCAAACCCCATCATCAACTTCTACTCACTTACATAATGCACACGTTCACTCCTTCTACTCCTACAAATCCACTTACTCACAAGCAAAACCCTCCCAAATGAAAAATGTCTACAAAATGATGATGGTCAGAGGAGTAAGATAATAGCATTTCAAAAGGTAAATGACTCACACTTTCTTCTTTCCAGTGTTATCTTCCTCTTTTTTGCTTTCATCTTTTATGCATTGCTTCAATATCTTGCTCTGTTCAGAGTGTTTTCATATTCAGCAGCTTTTTCTCTCACTTAATAGGCATTTTAGTCATTTAAGCAAAATAAGAAAATCCCAGATTGATACCTCATGACCATTTGGGTATTTTACTTATTTGGGTTCCTTTTTTGTTTTTTTATTTTCATAAGGTATTTTATGGTCATTTTCCCATTTTCATATTGCACACCAAAAAATTTCATCTATTTCCTTTTTTTGTAGTTACAAATTATCAAGTGCTAAATTATATATTTAGCCATTTAAATTTATGTTAAACTTCAGTTTAGCCCCTTAAATTTATAAAGTACGTATTTTATGTTCCTTAATATTAACAATGTAAACATGAATTTATTGACTCTGCATTTTTTGCTAATAAGATTAACAGTGTAAACATGAATTAAGGAATTGAAAATACACTTCATCAGCTTAAAAGATTAAATTGAAGCTTAATATAAATTCAAAAGCCTAAATATATACTTTCGCTTATTATCTAAGTGTCAAAGCTTATATTGATATTGATTTTGATATAAATATAAAATAAGAAATATTCAGGTTAAAAAAACTAGTACTAATATTTATATTCAAGCGTTATTGAGATTCCATGAGAATTTCAGTTGGAAAACACCAATGCAACCTAGTAATAGAAATTAACTAGGTAATTTTCTGTTAGTCATGCGGAGGACTATATAACAATTTAAAATTTTAACATTTATCTTTAACATATATAAGTCCTTGCACAAACAAAATATTGGGAAAAAAAAAAAGGTCTATAGAAATCTTGAGAATTAAAAATATATAATATTATGAAATATTTAAAATACCAATCAAAATTTTCTCTTTCTGAGCCCACAGGAAGCATTCTGTCGGAATTGCAACGTCAAAATTTCCGGCGCGGGGTCTCTCCATTTCTTTTACATCCATTTCTCTCCACTTCTCTAATCTTGACCCTTTATATAATCTGCGGCTAAAAAAATGCAAAAACATATGACATTTAATACCTTTGTATCACACCCTATAAAACTCCCTCCCTCCCCACGCTTTCTCTCTCTATTCTTTTTTTTTTTTTCTTTCTCTTACTCTCTCTCCTGGCGGGTTTTTAGCTTATATTTATAAAAAGGTTTTAAACCTTTTTTTAAAACACTATTACTCTATTTTTATTTATAAATCAATTGTAGAGAAAAAGATTGTTCCTAAATATAAGTCACTTATTAAGTAATTAATAAATTTTTTTAATGTTGTCCTATTGACTTAATAAATACAAAGAGTAATAAAGTGAATAGGTGATAAAACATATTTTTAATACCTTTTTTAATAAGGCAAATGTGAAAAAAAAATTATAAATTTAATGCATCTCTTGATTTACAAGTTTGGAATACAAGTGATTTATAAATAGAGATAAAATGGTATAATTTTTTAAAGTGCAGGACAACATATTAATTTATTTATCACTTTCTGAAATATTGCATTAGTCCACTTTGTTTTTTCTGAGCAACACGCCAATACCATAAAAACAATAAAATTGTTATCTTAAAAAAATTGTCATTATTTTTTTTTTGCTAGCAAAAAATTGTCATTATTCTAAACTTAAGAAACAAAACAAGTAAAACAACAATTTTATACCGCCTTCTTTTAACTGATTTTTCTACTATCTTAATTGAATGTCGTGCAACTTTTTTATAGTTTTATTGTTTTTTTGTGTAAAATTTTTATTATTCTAATTTTTACCTATAATTAATAATATGGAGTGAGAATGTAGAGAGAGAACAGAGAAGAAGATTAAAAGGGAGGAGAGAGTAGAGAGTGAGTGCACAAAAAAAAAAAAAGAAATGGAAAAGAGAAGTTTTATAGGGTGTGATGTCAGATATGAATGCCATGCGCCTTTGCGTTTTTTTAGCCGTAGATTAAATGAAAGGTGAGGATTAGGGAAATGGAGGGAAATGGAGGAAAAAAGAAATGGAGAGGCCCTGTGCCGCAAAATTTTGTCCAAAACTTCTGCCCCGTGAACGCTGTTTCTCCCGGCACGGAATGTCTCCACTGCAGATTCTCTCCATTTAATTAAAACGCAGCGTTAGGGTGAAAAACAAAATCTGGGCCGCCTCGTTATGCAATGACGTTGAACCGTTTATTGCCATTTCATTTTAGCCGCCGTATCTTTTCTCTCTCTCTCCATTGTTGCCCTCAGTCCTCACCCGTCAACCCCATTGTCGTCGGCACAGTGGCTTACGGTTCTCTTCCTTCACCCATCTAGCCGTCCTCATACCATTGGTAATTAGTCATGATAGAGTGGCCTCTTCATTCATCTATCACCCATCACGGTCCTCTTCATCCGATAGAGATTTCTGAATGTTCGGGCTCTTCATCATCCTTGTCTACTGTAGTATTCTTTGAAACATGATACGATGAGATTCGTTCTCTTCCAAGGCTGATGAGATGAAACAACTTCTTGGAATAGAGGATCTTTGTTCTGATTATCTCCACATGCCATTTATTCATTTTTGAGGTGGTCGAGCTTGATAGTTGATTTTGTGTATTCCCGTTTGATTATTAACTAAGACCTCGTTTTGGTTTGATCTGATGCACTTTCTCGGGACATTTTCTCAAATTTTTTTTATCCAAACGGACGGCCTCTAAAATATATATATTATTATCATTTCATCGAATGGCTCTGGGGCTTTTATCACTTTTTAACTTGATTTATGATACAAAATGTGAACTACAGAGGTGGGTATAGAAAGAAGGGAAACCAAAACGGTTCCCTTCTTTATTATTTTTCTGGTTAAAAAGATTATAAGAAGTCACCAGCCAAAAACTTAAAAAGGATGAATATAAACCAACAAACCCTCCTTTTCTCCTATGATTTCTTCTCACATGCCACTTGTGAAGTTTTTTGGAGGCAAACCAAGGAGATTCTCGTTCTGATGAAGGAACACGAGCAGCTGAAGTATATTCATAGACGGCATCCAGAATGGAAAAAAGAAAACCTGACCAGTTTTGTTTTTCACCCTAAACGCTGTGTTTTAATTAATGGAGAGAATATGCAGGAGACATTCCGTGTCGCTGTTTCTCCTACTCTTCTCTTGATGCTTGTCTCTTCATTAAATGGCAAACGTAATTATATTAGTAATTTTTTCTTATCATTCTTTAAACTCCTCCTTTCTTTTTTGGAGCAAACTTTTTCCTTATCTCTCAGTATATTCTCTTGGGGTTTGGTCTCATATTTATGAGTAATTGTGTGACAAACAGATAATTATATTATTTATAGTAAATGTCCTAATTTTCGTGTTGATTATATTTTGTCGCAACATAGCTCCTAGATCATGGACCGACCAATTTTTTATTAAAAAAAATACTTTTTATATTCATTATGTCAAGTTATTTAATTATGTATAATTATGTGTTGTCTTATTTTTTCCAAGTGAATTTATAATTTAATGATGGTATTTCAAAAATATAACACATGGCTATGTGTTACTGAAGGAATTGACATAATGGATACAAGTAATTTAAGCAAAGTATTGTCCTATTTGAAATGACATGTGTTGTATGAATATGTTGACGTGTAATGAACATTTTCTTTTTTCGTTTTTTAGCTGAATAATAATTGATTTAAAATAACGTACACTTTCAATATTATTACCTCCATTTAATTTTGTTCTTTGAAATTTGAAACTAGTAGTTTTTATCCTGAAAATTCACTTTATTTTGTTTTCATCCCTCAAATTTGAAATAAGTGGTTTTGGTTTCTAAAATTTGATTTTATTTGATTTGTCTAAAGATTTTTAGTCTTTAGAACACTGCTTTTGATTCCTAAAACAAAAGTCAAAATCAAAACAGGGTCAAATTTTAAAAACCAAAATTACTGATTTTGAATTTTAGGGACCAAAACAAAAGTGGGGGAAATTTCATGAACCAAAGATGATACTAATTAATCCTTTTAAATATGGATAATTTTTCTTTTCATTTCCAAACAAATTTAATAACTTAACCACCTCTCCTGCTGAAGTGGTTGAAAGTATGTTAAAATAAAAATTCTGTGGAATATCTTAGTTTGCATGATTCTATGGCTTCCATATATAAAAGCTTTCTCCTTATTTCCTTGTATTTGTGTTTATAAACTTTCGTGAATCAGATTTAATTCATCTACTAAGAACCTTGGCATTGAATCCCTTCAATATAATCACCTACTTAAGAGACAACCGATGAAAGTGTATCCACCAATGGCTCTGTAGCTAGCCTAGTTGACATAAATGCTCTTCTACAGGTGGGAGGTCGTGACTTTGATTTTGCTTATAATCTGACTCTGCTTATAATCTCACACCGTCCGTACTTATCTATCTAATTTTGGAAAAAGTCTATACAGTAATTATTCACGTACGCCAACATGAGTCGATTATGATGAAATGAATCTTAACTATTAGTAATTGGCTATTTTGAAAAGCCATATATATTTTCCCTAGTAAGACTAACTTTCTGCGTAATAATAACTAATTAAGCTTTTTGGTCTCAGCATTCATTCTTCTTACTCCCTCACAGCCAAAAACCCGAAGGAGATATCAGAATGAGCATTGTGGCACCACAGTATGTTCTAATGGAAGCAACTTTGTTCGAAACATCATCGGGGTATTAAATATGGTTATCTATCCTACAAAAACATATATCGTGGGCTTTATGTTGCTCTAGTGAAAAACAGCACCTTGTGCTGATGTGAACCAAAATGTCAAGTTACGGGATTAAAATATCAAAATAGTGAAAGCAGCAAATGATAAAATAAAATGCAAGTGACAAACATAGCTCTTTATTCCATATCACAACTAACATGAACAAGAAGAAAACACTGACAGAAATAGCTAGAGAGTATAACTCTAGCAAGCCATAAATTTGTTTTTACATATAGAAGAATTTGTACCCTTCAGTGCACGTAATTACTTTCAATGCTCTTAACATCTAAAACGCCCGCCCGCAGGTCATCTCTCAGTTAAGATCATCTGCAGATCAAACAAAAAAGCTTTAAACTTGAATTTGAAATTTAAAATTACTTCTCTCTCTTTCTCTTTCTCCCCTCTAGAGCGAGAGACACGTACTGATCTGCAGAAGACCTGCCCAGTCCTAAAATCTCGGGGATAGAGAGACGTGCAATGGAGTTTTCATCATCATGGTGAATTCCTGTTTCTCAGTCAAATCAACATCTCCATCTGGGGATTTCCACTCGAAATTCCAAATCAAGTTGGCCACAAAATATTCCATATGAAGTATGGCCAAGTTGTTGCCTGGGCACATCCTCCTTCCCGCCCCAAACGGCATCATCTTTATCTCCTTCGTCCCTGTGAAATCAAACGCCTCCACCTCATTCTTCTCCCTGTTCAGGAATCTCTCTGGCTTGAACTCCATTGGGTCCTCCCACACCTTCGGATCCCAACCCATTTGGGCCACCATGAAATTCACAGTTCCGTTCTTGGGCACCAAGTGATCATTCAGAACCGCGTCCTTCGTCACAGAGTGCGGGATCAGAACTCGACCAGGAGGGTGTCGCCTCAAGCCCTCCAGGATCACGGCCTTCAGATACGGAAGCTTGCCTAAATAAGCTTCATTGACCATCCTCTCCTTTGAGTCTCCCATCACAGATTTGATTTCGTCGTAAAGGCGTTGCTGGAGCTGTGGGGTACTTCACCAAGTTGGCCATGATCCATTCCAGTGATGTGGCTGTGGTGTCTGTTCCTGCATTCAGAAACTCCGAGATCAAATTGACGATTTCATCTTCTTCAAGCTTCGCTTCTCCTCAGGCCACTCTAAATCCAGCAGAGTATCCACATATGCCACTATCACTTCTCCTTTCTCGTCCTCTTTTGCTTTGCTCAGTCTCTCTTCCTTGACGAGCTTCCTTGCTCTTATCAGAGGAACCATCACGTCGGCTTGGTCGTTCCGTAGTTGCATGAACTCATCCCATCGTTTTCGCAGCAATATCTTTGCCATTTTCGGCCAGAAGTTCAGCATCAGGAACCTGTTGTACCTCAAAAGTATAGTTCGCTGAACACGTTCGATCTCGCTGATTTGCTTGTCGGACAGCTTCTCACCGAAACACATGAAAGCCAGCAAGCTGAAGATGGCATGCAGAATATGGTCCATGAGTTTGATGCGGTTGGAGGTTTCGCAGTGAACCCTCAGCTTTTGGACGAGCATGTCGGCCACCCACCGGCGGGTACCGTAGAAGGACTTGATCCGGGCGGGGTGGAGGATTTCGGCGGTGAGGTTACGGCGGAGGGCACGCCAGGTGGGGCCGTAGCCGGAGGAGCTGATGTTGTGCTGGTGACTGTTGATGATCTTGCTGGTGGCGAGGGCTTTGGGACGGTCACTGAAGACGGCGCCGTTCTGAACAAGGGCTTGGTAGGCGAGGGATCTGTCGGCGATGAAAATGGCTGGAAAGAAGCCGATGGGGAAGGTGATAATGGGACCGTACTTGGCATGAAGACGAAGAAGGAGAGGCTCGAGTTTATTGAAAGATATGCGAAGAAACAAGAGGGTGCCAACAATGGGGAGAGGACCTGGAGGAAGACGATGTGATTTCTTGAGCGAGGGGAAGAGAAGAGTGAGAAGTGGTCTTATGGAAAAAACAGAGAACGAGAGAGACGACGCCGATGACCCAGGCCTCCATGATCACTATTGATGTTTCAGATCAGAGACGATGAGGCACGCTCTTCCTTTTTGCGCCTAACTATTATAGATCTCGCGGCTTCCCACAGTGGGAGATTGCTTTTCCCTTGGGTCTTATAAAAATTTGGAAATGAAAATAAGTGGCCCTACTTTATTTGACACAATGTTTTACTCCTCATACTATTTTCAAACAAAAAAATATATAATTATTTTAAATAATTTATATCAATACTGAATAATTTAGTTATTTTGTTTAATAAATTATAAGAATTAAACATATTTTTCATGCATTAGATCGGGTACACAATTTATATAGCATGAATCCACACTTTTGTGTATAGTGAGTCCAATAGTCCATCTATAAATTATAACAATATATGTTGATATTAATATATTAGTGATAATTACGTTTTTAGGGGTGTTTGGAATTAAAAAAAAGCATTAAAAATATTTTTATACAAATCGAGAAAACTTTTCTTACATATTATTTCATATACTGTAAAATATTTTTAAAATCACATTTTAAATTCCATCTAAATAATCCAAATACCCTCGAAGTTGGAAGAACGTAGACTTTTCTCACTCCCTCTTCCTTGTCGTACAAATTTTTTATCGTGATTTTGCTAATGAAGAGTCCCTTCATTGTAGTTCGTGGAAATTAAACGACGAACAATCCATGCATTGAGATTCTTGCCTCTTGTAGTAATCTCA